>NC_091313.1:40167296-40183658 GCF_038502225.1 Cherax quadricarinatus
ATTTTAGTGGATTTGAGATGGGTGATGAGATGCATTTGTGGATGTGAAATGTGATTTTTGAGTGTGTTCAGAAGAGGTGTGTTGGGAGATGGGTGAGTGGATGTGAAGAAATGCGGGTGAGATGGAGAGAGGTATGGGGAGGGTTAGAAATTTAATGAAATATGGGGAGATTTTACTGAAAATAAAGGTAATGTGTGAATATTTTAAAAAGAAGTTATAGAATTGAAAAGTTATGATATATTGGAAAAGAATGGAGGGTGTTGAAACATGTCGCAATAGTTGGGTAGTGAGATTAGTTGATGCGAGTATAATATCAATTTATGTGGATACAAGGACATGGGTATGGAGAGGATTTTATTAGAATTTTAGTAATGTAAAGAGGAATGTGTATTACATTTAAGATTCAGTAAAAAGAAGGGGAAAAAATTGTGAATAAATTGGTAATTGATGAGGGTTGTGGGTAATGTAGTCGAACTAGAGATACCAAAAAAGATGATATAAGTGGGTTGTTTTTGTGACTTTTTCTGATGAAATTAGTTAAAACGAGAAAAAATTGTGGGTTTGGGTGTTGTGGGTGTTGTGGGTTGTGGGTGTTGTTGTCGAACTAGAGATACCGAAAAAAGTGGTTATAAGTTGTGGGTTGTTGTGCCTTTTTCTGATGAAATTAGTTAAAACGAGAAAAAATTGTGGGGGTGTGGGTGATGTGGGGTGTGGGTGTTGTGGGATGTGGGTGTTGTGGGTTGTGGGTGTTGTTGTCGAACTAGAGATGCTGAAAAGTGGTTATAAGTTGTGGGTTGTTGTTGTGACTTTTTTTTCTGATGAAATTAGTTAAAACGTGAAAAAAAATTGTGGGTTGTGGGATGTGGGTGTTGTGGGATGTGGGTGTTGTGGATTGTGGGTGTTGTTGTCGAACTAGAGATACCGAAAAAGTGGTTATAAGTTGTGGGTTGTTGTGCCTTTCTCTGATGAAATTAGTTAAAACGAGAAAAAATTGTGGGATGTGGGTGTTGTGGGATGTGGGTGTTGTGGGTGTTGTTGTCGAACTAGAGATACCGAAAAAGTGGTTATAAGTTGTGGGTTGTTGTTGTGACTTTTTTTTCTGATGAAATTAGTTAAAACGTGAAAAAAAAATTGTGGGTTGTGGGATGTGGGTGTTGTGGGATGTGGGTGTTGTGGATTGTGGGTGTTGTTGTCGAACTAGAGATACCGAAAAAGTGGTTATAAGTTGTGGGTTGTTGTGCCTTTCTCTGATGAAATTAGTTAAAACGAGAAAAAATTGTGGGTTTGGGTGTTGTGGGTTGTGGGTGTTGTTGTCGAACTAGAGTTGTTGAAAAGTGATTATAAGTGTGTTGTTGTTGTGACTTTCTGATGAAATTAGTTAAAACGAGAAAAAATTGTGGGGTGTGGGTGATGTGGGTGATGTGGGTTGTGGGTGATGTGGGATGTGGGTGTTGTGGGTTGTGGGTGTTGTGGGATGTGGGTGTTGATCTTAGTTTATGGTGATTTTGGTGGTGTTTTGAGTGTATTCAGTGGTGTTTTAGTAGTATTCAGTGGTGTATTTGGGAGTACTCATATGGTGTTTTGAGGTTATTCAAAGGTGTTTTTGAAGGTGTTCAAATGATGTGCAAGAGTACTTATGAAGGTGTTCTGGGAGTATTGAGAGGTGATTTGGGGGTGTTCGAATGATGTTTTTGGAGTATTTAAAGGTAATTGATGGTGTTTTTTGGTGATGTTCAAAGTAAAGTGTTTGAGTTAGTTTTTGTGATAATGTTGTGAAGTCTGGAGACTGAGGGAGGAGTTTGGGGGGATGAGTTGTAATTTAATGAAATGTGTAAGTGCAGATAAATTAGAGCTGTCAAATTTTATTTGGGAGTATTCAAAATGATATTTTGGAAGTGTTTCAGTGTTGTTTGGAAATGTTCAAAGGTATTTTTGTGAGTATTCAAATGATTTATGAGAGTGTTTTGAAGGTGTTCGAAGTAAAGTGAGGTGTGTGTGCGTATTAACTTCGTAATATGTAAAATTGTGACTAGTGAATTTATCGAAAAGTGGTTATAAGTGTTGTAGTGACTTTCTGATGAAATAGTTAAAACGAGAAAAATTGGGGGTTATGAGTGAAAATTGTGAGGTGTTGGTTGGAGTGTGAGGGTTCGGGAGGGTGGGGAGGAGGAGAGAGAGAAGGTTACTTCGTTGGGAGTGACCTGAGATGAAATAGTTAAAATGAGAAAAATGTCTAGACTTGTGTTGTATTTTGTAAAGAAATTGTGGATTGTTGTGGGTATTAACGAAAAAAATGTGAAATTATTTGGATTATCCTGGGTTAAGAGTGAAAATGTTTTCCCTATGTTGTATATGAAATGTGTAATACTGAGATTGGGGAAGTCGACAAGATTCAGCCTGTGTGTGTGGGGTCATCACATGACGTCACTGACATAGGGGGAAGTCGACAAGATTCAGCTTGTATGTGTGAGGTCATCACGTGACGTCACTGACCGCCGAGTAAACACAGGTGGGGTGACGTCACACTTGTTTAGACCTGTAGTAAGAGAGAGCACCATGCCCCATAGGAGGAGTTCATTTGAATGCTTATCCCCAGAGGGGGGAATCCAAAAACTCGATCCGAGGAGATGGAGTCTTTGTCTTGATCCAAGGAGATGGAGTCTTTGTATTATCGAGAAAAACTTGATCCGAGGAGATGGAGTCTTTGTATTATCGAGAAAAAACTTGATCCAAGGAAGTAGAGTCTTTGTATTATCGAGAAAAAAATTGGGATGCAAATGGGAGTTCATTTGAATGCTTACCCCCAGAGGGGGGAATCCAAAAAAAACTTGATCCGAGGAGATGGAGGAGAAAACCTTGATCCAAGGAGATGGAGTCTTGGTATTATCGAGAAAACTTGATCCAAGGAGATGGAGTCTTTCGTATTATCCAGAAAAAAAAATTCGAAAAAATTTGGGATGGGGGTGACAGTGGGGGGGAATCCAAAAAACTTGATCCGAGGAGATGGAGGAGAAATACTTGGGATGCAAGTGGGAGTTCATTTGAATGCTTACCCCCAGAGGGGGGAACCCAAAAATTTGATCCGAGGAGATCATAAGAAAAAAAAATTCGAAAAAATTTGGGGTGGGGGTGAAAGTGGGAGGGGCAATCCAAAAACTTGATTCGAGGAGAGCACAAGAAACTCAAAAAAAAAATCGAAAAAAATCGGAAAAAAATTCGGGGAGCGGGGGCGATCCGGACGACGCTGCAGAAGGCGCAGCAGAAGGCACGGGCGGGCGCGAGGGCGCAGGGGGGGATGGCGCTAGGGCAGGGGGTGGGTGGGTCGGTGCTAGGGCAGGGGTGGGTGGGGGTGCGGGGGCGCGGGCGGGTGCGATGGTGGGGGGCACGGTGTGGGGGTCGTGGGGGGTTGAGGGTGAGGTGGTCTCGAGGGCGAGGTGGTCTCGAGGGGGAGGTGGTCTCGAGGGGGAGGTGGTCTCGAGGGCGAGGTTAAGGTCATTAGCATATAGGTGTGAAAAGGGAGCCACTCAGAGGAGGGACCGCTCAGAGGTATGAGCCATACTGTGGGAGCCACTCTGCCGCATGAGCCACTGAGAGGAGGAGCCACTCTGCCGCATGAGCCATACAGAACAAATCATCACTACTCATGTGATAGCGTGTTAATGTTTCTTTTAATTTACTTCAAAGCTTCAAATCTAATATTTGGCCACATTAAAGGTGCACATAGCACAGTGAGTTGCCATCGAGTGCACCGAGGCTGTGGGTTATGCAGTACAGAAATACCTTCTCTGATCGCACAGTAATCGAAGTACATCTGGTATGATTTCGGCTTTTCGCAGGAAGTCGTACATCTTAAGATATAAGCTGTAATTGGCAGAGTCAGAAACTTTGTGAAAAGGTCACTAGGCACTGCAGACATTCAAACCACCATTTTCGTGTATCATCAAGTATTCAGTATTATCTTAGGGATTGTGTTAATAACAAGAGGATCCAGAATTTTACTGGCAGTTGAGATGATAGCTGAGTTTTCTAGTAGGCAGCGACTGGTTTAAAAAAATATTTAAATATTTGATCGAGACGATTTCATATTTAAAAACAATGAGGACTCGTTCACTAAGACGTCTTCTTGTACCTGACAGTAAATCAAATTTTTAGACAAGGAGCAAACCTCTGAGAAATAATTCAGATGCAAACACTAACGATAGTTTTGAGTACGTGAATATACTCTCCGCTAATATGTCTACACTATAAACAAAAGACGATACAAAGGCAAGATGTTATGAGTGAGAGAGACAATTGAGTTCACTCACTGCAATAATGTTTCCATCTAATACCAGAGTGACTAGTTGTGTACTCAGCTGGCTAGTAAAAGTTTGACTACATCCAAGGCAGTAAATATAACATCAGTTATATTTATACGTCACTCAGTTGGCTGACGTATAAATCTGGCAGCGAATCAGTCAGCCCCCTCTAGCTGCTAATTTGGCTGGTACTGAGATAATGCAGAAGTGTTTGTGTGATAAAAGCCTAATAAATTAAGACTCACACAGTCGTAATAACAGTTGTAAGGTACTCGGTTACCTCACATATACTCACCAAACAACACATCCTAATCTTTCCTGAAACCAGCTTTTTAAAATAAATATCGTTAATTTTTTTTTTGTCCTATTATTTTTAGACAGATGTACTGCAAATATGAAATATAAAATAAAAAATGAAAACAAAATGTTACATGGGATGATTATTATTGTATTTACATCACAAGTATTAATTAGGTATGGGGTGACGAGGTCTTATTTTGATCTCGTACAACTGTACCTCATGAAAGAAGATTTAGTTTCTTATCAATTCCTTGCTTGCAATATATTTTAAACAAACTGACTTACAGACGTCGTTACCTTGAAGATACCAATCAGGTTTTGTTTCTTTTCAGACTCTGTGAAATGGTAAAAGAAAAACTTGAAGCTGGTGGGAAGGTAGTGAGCACGCTAGGTGACCGCCACATTGCAACGATGCATCGCAATACCTGCAAAGACTCAGCAAGTTTCATGGAACTTCCAGGTCAGGTAGTAATGTTCCACAAGGATAATCGTCGCTTGCACATCAAGCTTACAAACCTGGAGCGAGAGCGAGATACAGACAACAACGGGCATGTGAGAAATGGCGAGAGGCATGGAAAAACCAAGCATCATCAGAAAGCAAAGCTGACAGTTAGTAATTGGACGGGTACTCAGTCGGAAAAAAATACGCATAGAAAACCAAGCATTTATCACAGTAATAGAGAGAATCCCGACGGAAACTTTTTTGACGGCAGTGAAAGAATTGCAAACAGTAGTTTCAGTGGAGGAAGTGAAGAGGACTGGGTTCACCCGAAGAACTCAGTGGGCTGCTGTGCTTGTTTATGTTCTGCATCACGATGTTCTTCCTTTGTCGTCCATAAGACAGACAGGGTGGCGTTGCCTGCGAATGTTCACCAAACTGATCCTCAGGAACAGAAAATTATGACTTTGAAGGAAGACCACACAATGTTCTTGATACTGGCAACATTACTGCTCATCTACATGGCGTTGGGGGCCCTCGTTTTCCAGGCCTTTGAGGAGGAATATGAGATGCAGGCAAGAAGTAATTTCCTTGACAAGTACACCAGTGCACGCAAGACAGTGAATGATTCTATTAACAGCGAAAATGTGACTTTTTCTACGATCGATAACCTTATCTTTACGTGGGGCAATATGTCTGACGAAGGGTACACGCCCCAGAACCGCCGCCTGTGGGACTACCCTGGTAGTTTTTACTTTGTCTACGCTCTTGTCGCCACTATCGGTAAGTCGCCTTATTCATTGTTCTGTTTTGTAACAGTTATACCCTTGTGTGGGTTGCAAAGAGTACATTACAATTTATTCAACCTATGTATGTCACACATCCCTGTAGGCATACCTTCACGACTATTCAACCAACAATTAAGAGCATAGCAGTCGGAGCCCCACTGCTGTGCTGATTGTTGGTTCATCAGCCAGTCACGAGAAACCCGCCAATTCTGTGAAGAGATGTCTTCAACTCGTGGAACAGAATAGGTAGACTTCCATTTACTCTAGTCGAAGACGTTCTCACCGTGTCTTTTGCTAGCAGTACTGTCTTATAAATATTTGTTGTACATAGTGTAATTATCTGTATGTTATTTAGTGAAGGAATACACGGATTAAGAATTTATCTCTGCTGTCTTTTGCTTTGTTCCTTGACTGCCTAATTGAGTGTTTGCTGACTCAGTTACGAATAGGTGAAACAGTCCCAACAGAAATCGCCTGTGTTCGCAATATGGGGAGCCTCTCCTGAAACTTTTGGGTTCTCTGACTGCACTGTTAGCCTGCATATGTTGTTGCATGCTGTTACAAAAAACGCGATTCTAAAAGCTTAGAGATCTCCAGTGAATACTAGAAAGGACTGCCCTTCTAGCATCCAGCCTGTTACTGGGTTTTCGTAACAATTAGTCAGTATCCTTGTCCAATTATCCATTAGAATTCAGTATGATTCAATAGTGCTTCAGGATTACAACTGGTAGGCTACTAACTAGAGAAATTAAAATTTAATAAATTTATTAAGTCTAGAGGTATATTATCAAATTAAATTAAATTAATCACAGTAATCAAAATAATATTAATCACTTCTCTCGTATACAATATTATTGTGCTGAAAGCACATATCACATTTATAATTCTTAAGTACCGTCTGGTACATTAACATTTAATAATATATTACAAATATGTACAAGCAAGTTTGTGTGTATGTGTGTAAGTGCTCTAAGTAGTTCGCTATGTCTCACGACTCGACTAGACTTAAACAAGTGACTGACAAAGTCCTCAAATAAACTAACTTCTTGACCAACTGGCAATCAGAACAGTCTGCTTGAACAACAAAAAGAATGCTAAACCCAATAGCAATATAACAAGCAACTGCGACACAAAATCAGGATCAAGGAGATAATATAACGACACTAAGTAGGGACCATCAGCAGATCCTCCACAAAAGTCACCAAACTCCCATACTACTGAATCTAAGTTCAGCATAAGAAAATCCCCAACTGTGACAATACACAGATACCAGTACAAGTTAGGTCAGAAGCTACAGCTCAGGACCTGAGTTGCTCAGAGTGTCTATGCGACACACAACCTCAGTACAACGTCGAAAATCACTAAGTCTATACAATGTTCTGTGAACAGAGTTCTACAGAACTAACAAGAATAATGAGACAGACAATCTGTCCAACCACCAAGAGAGTCTAGACCAGACTGAATACTTCAGGCGAGGTGAGGACACCCCCCTCGATCACGTGATAGCTCCGTGGATCGCTGCCCAGCAAGAAGCCGGGAGGGAAACAAGCAAAGAGCGATAATTACAGTAGTTAGACAATCAAGACTTGAACTGAGCACATATGTTACATCCTACCTAACAAAAGGAAGCTAAGTCAAATAACAATATAAAGCAATACATTTACGATTTAGCTATTATCGCAAATACAAGCAATATAAAATTATATGAAAAGGTAATAATTATATATATACATTATATATATTGCAACCCATTCAGGGGTTGCAACACCCCCCAACATGACAGACGGTCGCACTAGGAGTTGCATTAATGTATTTCACATTATTACTGATTACTCATATCAATACAATTTAATATAAACATTAATCAGTGTCACTCTTGTGCCAAGCACTTCTATAATTTAACAGTGTCTGTTTCACTATAAGTTATGCTCCTAGTACTAGGGCAGTACACAGTATCGTATCTCTGCATTCTCATGGTTATATACATCAGTGCAGAGACAGGATAGCGTAGACGAGCCTGACACGTTGAGGCTCGAACATAGTAGTGTAGACAGCATAATAGTCTTGTGCTATAGACAGGAGACAGCATTCCACTCTTAAGTAGTGGTTGTGGAAAGCCATGCAGTATGGACATCTGAGTATTAAACAGCTTAAGGTGTGTAGTGAGGGGGGGGGTCTGCGGCAGGACAGTGTTCCGTCACGCAGTACATCGCCCACACCAAACTACCCACTCAACACTCATCTTATGTCTCCTCACACACATCTCATCACTACTGTGAATATATAAATATAATAATTAGGCATAAGTATATATAATTAATATGGGCTGGAGGGATTAAGTTACTCTACTGAATTTGACATAGCAAGTAACAAAAAGTATTTGGGCATTAAATTACGTTAATTTAATGTAACTGATAATTATTAAGGACGTGACAGAGCGTCAGCAATTACATTACAATGACCACTTATGTGTTTTATACTAATAGAATAAGGTTGGATTCTGAGGGCCCACCTCATGATCCTAGCATTCTTACTCTTCGTAGTGTTAATATAAGTGAGTGGATTGTGGTCTGAAAAAACGTTAATTTTAAATGGGGAAGTGCCCAAATACACGTCAAAATGTTCCAAGGGCACCACAAGAGCTAGAGCCTCTTTCTCAATAGTGGCATAATTTTTCTGGTGTCGTTTAAGCTTAGATGAATAGTAACATATAGGATGGAGAATATCAGTGGATGTTGACTGTTGGAGCAGCACAGCTCCCACTGCATAGCCACTCGCATCTATATGTAAAAAGAGAAGATTGAAATTAGGACTCTTCACAAAAACAGAGGAAAGCAGATGTTTCAACCTTTTGAACAAATCTGAACAATCACTAGTCCAGATGAACTGAACTTTGCTACTAGAGAACATAGTGAGAGGTGTAGGTGGAGGTGTGTGTGCTGGCTTGCCTGTCACTTGACACACGTGGCAACGTCGCACATGATCAGCTACTGTTTCCTTCATCTTTGGCCACGTAAAATGTTTTGCCAGTTTACCGAGTGTCTTCCTGACACCTAAATGTCCTCCTATGGGACTATTGTGAGCAATATCAATGACTTGTTCACGAAATGTAACTGGTAACACTAGGAGATGCTTGACTGTGGTGGAAACACTATCAGCTGACAACTTACATGTATTTTTCTCCATCAGTACACCGTTACTATAATAGTAACAGTTATCGAGATCCTTTGCTTCACTCTCAGTAACTGCTATATCTCTCAGTCTTTCTAGTGTCTGATCAACAAACTGATCCTTGATTAAACCATACCCCCGGCCGGGATTGAACCCGCGGTCATAGAGTCTCAAAACTCCAGCCCGTCGCGTTAGCCACTAGACCACTTTGTTTGCAATCGTGTCATTACGATTTCTTGAGTCATGATCCTTGATTAAATCATCACGAGTTAGAAATTTAACGTCAGGTGTGTCCTGACTAGGTTGATGACCGGGGGGGAGTTGGTGTTAATGACCCTGGGCGCAAAGCGTCACTGAACAACATATTCAAGCCCAAATCATTGTCATCCACTAACTCAACAGGAGACAAGGATGGTTGTTGAATCTTTGACATAGCTCTTGTAATTGCACTGAGAGGAAATAAAATAGGTTTCTCTCTACAAGCTTCAATGGCATAATTATCATCAGTGTTATTATCAATCACAAGTGGTTCTTTGCATATACCAGCATGAAGGATATCGTTCCCTATCAATAAGTCCACTGACCTGATGGGAAATACACCACTGAATATATGCACTGAAATATAACCAGTATAATAGCTTGTTTCAATGTATACCTTGTGAAGAGGTACTTTTATAACAGCCCCACCATAGGCTTCTAACAATACATCTATCTTGCAATAGGTATCATCAGTTATGGGCAGTACATCTTCTCTCAATAAGGTGAGATAACTGCCAGTGCCTCTGAAAGTAATTATCTCAGTTAGATGTGATTCGTCAAATCCTACTTTACCTCTCGAAAAGTAAGGACTCATCACTGAACGAATCTTTTCGTCAGATACACTTTCTGACACTAGTCATCTGTTCTGAGTAATATTATCTAAAACAGTAGGATAAGAGGTATTACTAGGATTCTGGTGCCTTTGTTGCTCGGAAGAGGATACAACTTGTGTGGGGGCGCCAGCCGTACGACTGCTTCTCGTATCTCTTTCTAACTTATAGCAATACTCTCTAGCATGTCCTTTTCTGTTACAATAGGTACATTTAACTTTCTTCTTCTCGATATCAGATTTCTGTCTACCCACAGAGATCGATTCAGGATTGTGAGTTTTCCTGGTAAAGGTACGAGAAGTTACAGTAGCAGGTACATCAGGCCGGCAATGAGCAGCTGTTTTAGGTTGCCAACTTCTAGGACAATTTTTAGTTACCTTGTTTCTCTGTGTTTTAGTACTTACAAGTTTGTGAGAAATCTCGTAATTGTCTGCTAATGCTGCAGTTTCCAGAATATCCGAGGTAGTATGATCGATCAGATATTCTTGTATTTCAGCAGACATACAGTTGTTAAACTCTTCATGTAGTAACAACTGAACAAGGCTGTCGTAGTTGCTGCACTTGGCAGACCTACACCATCTCTCAAATGCAACTTTTTTCTCACGAGCAAACTCTACACAAGTTTGATCTTGTCATCGTTGTAACATACGAAATGCGCTTTGATAACTTACAGGTAACAAGTTATGTCTCTAGAATAGTTCGTTTGACAGCGTCATAACTAATGTACTTGGCAAATGGTAAAGCAGCAGTACAAGTTTGAGCTCTTCCTGTCAAAGCTGTGTGCAACAAGGTTGCCCAGTGCTTATGTGGCCAGTTCATAGCACGTGCCTGGTTCTCAAACTCATCAAAATAGGTGTCTAAGTCACTCTCAAAAAACTTAGGAACCATTGATGCAGCTTTTTGCACATTAAATGTGTCCTGTGATCTATCAGTCTGTTGTCTTCCAAGACGAACATTTTCTATCTGGAAATCTTCATCGTTCAATTTCCTCTGTGCCTTTATTTGTGCAGTCTGCAACATAATGAGGCGTTCAAACCTCTCAAACTGTTCCTGAGAGATAGGACCAGTGGGTAATGGAGGAGTAAGGAATCTAACGTGGTCTGGACGGTCCTTAGGTCGGACACCTCGTTCAACCGTCTCTAGAGAGTCTAGATCTGGTCTAGGATAAGTAGATACAGGTGTAGTATACACAGTACTAGTATTAGGCTGTGTCATACTGCCAGCTATACTCTGTACTATTGTGTCAGTGAGGGAAGGCGTGAGCAAGAACCGAGCTATACTAGGCTCAGACACTATGCTCACTTCTGCCTTAGTTGCTCTTTCTTCTACGTCATCAAATAGAGTCATACTTCCTAATTGTGACACTAGGCTTTCTGAATCTGAATCATAATCAGACATCTCTGTATGAGCAGGAAACAATATATCTTTAATTAACGCTCTGACAGTTTCTGCGGTGTAATTCCTGTTATACGTCACACCGAGATATTTGGCTACTCGCCAACACGTCTGAAGTTTTAATGTACTCAACTCAGACAAAGTCAGAGTATCAATTAACTGTTTCACTTTGGCATACATCACGAAAATAATTGTACTACGAGAGAGTGATTATTGAAAACTATAATCCTGATAGGAATTTTAGTGTTGATTGTCTTAGAGCTAGAACTCATAAACAGTATTTCCATCTCCTTGGATCAAGAGACTCAGTCAGGTACATACATCCACCTGGTATGTTGTACAAGACTAAACTCAAAGTCTTCAGATTAGGAAAGTACTCAAAGTGTTTGATCATAGAGTTACTAGTATGTCAAACTGGACAATTTCTCCAACACCTTGGATCAAGAGCATCCCGGACAGGCCCCCATTTGTTACAAAAATCGCTATTCTAAAAGCTTAGAGATCTCCAGTGAATACTAGAAAGGACTGCCCTTCTAGCATCCAGCCTGTTACTGGGTTTTCGTAACAATTAGTCAGCATCCTTGTCCAATTATCCATTAGAATTCAGTATGATTCAATAGTGCTTCAGGATTACAACTGATAGGCTACTAACTAGAGAAATTAAAATTTAATAAATTTATTAAGTCTAGAGGTACATTATCAAATTAAATTAAATTAATCACAGTAATCAAAATAATATTAATCACTTTTCTCGTATACAGTATTATTGTGCTGAAAGCGCATGTCACATTTATAATTCTTAAGTACCGTCTGGTACATTAACATTTAATAAGATATTACAAATATGTACAAGCAAGTTTGTGTGTATGTGTGTAAGTGCTCTAAGTAGTTCGCTATGTCTCACGACTCGACTAGACTTAAACAAGTGACTGACAAAGTCCTCAAATAAACTAACTTCTTGACCAACTGGCAATCAGAACAGTCTGCTTGAACAACAAAAAGAATGCTAAACGACACAGAGAAGCAGCCCAGCCACCGTGGAGAGAAGACGTCGTCGTTCCTGCTCTTCAGCTGAGCAACTCTGAACACTGTTGCTCGAGATTTTTCTTGTGTTATCCTGAGTAGTTCTTCACCAGAGCTGAGAGGAAACTTGCTTGCAGTCACTTCGAGCCCCATCCCATCAAGAGGGTAAGACGGTGACTTGCTTGCTTGTTCACCCCTCTCATCCCCATCCCCCCATCCTTCCCCATCCTCCTCTCACCCAAACATCAACACTGGCCCACACACTAACACACTACATACATAGTGTGGATAACAAACATGACATTACTTGCAGGCGTTCAGACCGCAGTACACGAGCGAAGTGCAAGAAATAATGGGGATTACAATTTTCCAACTTAATGTTCAACATTTCTTTAATAACCGTTACCTCCTCGAGGTTGAACTACATAATTACAATCCCGATGTTATACTCTTGAACGAGACAGCTGCAAGAGTTGATCAACATATTACGTGGTTACTCTACTGTGGAGAAATCGAATGGACCCTTTAGTGGTGTAGCCATCCTAGTTAAATTAGGCTATACATTTAAAAATATTCATGTTGATGAAGATAACATTCTTGCAATAGAAATGACAACGTCTCATGGACAACTAGTGATAGTAACTGGATATTTTCCCCCGAGACAACAATATATAGAGTCAATTCCTCTACATAGGATATTAAGCAGAAATATTCCAACAGTTCTAGCGGGAGATTTTAATGCTCATCACCCTGCCCTCTTCAACTATGGAGCTGGTATTCCACTGGGTGACTTAAAAGGAAAACAACTATTTAATATCATGACAGCTAGAAACTTGTCATTTCAAGGCCCATTCTTTAAATCGTACATTGGACCTCATCCAGGGACACCAGATATAGTACTGACAAACAGAGACTGTGACATCTTTCACTGTCGTATATCTCCTGGTGGAAACGTAGGATCTGACCATATCCCTGTTATAATACAACTACAAACTTCTCCATTTAGAATACCTGTAACTCCTAAACCCAATCTTAACACCCTAGGATTTGACCCCTTCAGGGCATTTCTGGGTGAGGATGAAATTGTGTCATTGGAAAATCTACCTTCCACTGCAATTGATGATGCAATCAGGTCCCTGCATAATCGAATAATTGAAGCTACTAATGCAACTTGTCAATTAGCTCCCACAAAGATATACCAACAATATAAACCTACTAGGGAAATTAGAGACAATTTAAGAAATTATCAAGCAGAATGTCGAAGGCATCTTCAAACGCGACAACCACCAGTAGCTACACTGCACCGATTAAGGCAAGAATTAATTAACATGATTAGTCATCACAAACGGGACTTATGGAAATTGCTAGTTCTTCAAGCTAATCAGTATAAACGTGAACCAGCAAAATTTTGGAGCAAGATCCGACAACTTTTAGGGGCAAAGCACAAGGCTCCTAACTACCTAGTTCATACCTTCACTGATGAGGATGATGAGGATGTTGAAATTAAACTTGACGATCCACAGGACCAGGCTAATTTGATGGGTGATGTATGGGAGAAAATTCTCTCCCACAATAACAGTCGTCAATTTAACAATAATCATTATCAGTTGGTAAATGAATGGAGAGATGAGAACTTGGATGATCTACAACCACTACCTTCCATCGATACTTCAACTCTTGAAGATACCCACCCGCTTACTAGACCTATTACATTACTAGAGATGAGTCAGGTTATTGGAAGAATGAGAAATAGAGCCCCTGGCCTCTCTGGAATAACAATGAAACAAATAAAGTTCCTACCCAGAAATTGTAAACAGTCTTTGGTAAATATCTTTAATGCCATCTTGGCCTCAGGACATTTTCCAGTGGTTTTTAAGATTGCTAGGATGATCTTTCTTGGTAAGCCCAATAAAGACATCCACCAGCCAGGGAACTATAGACCTATATCTTTACTTGAAGTCACTGGAAAAGTTCTTGAGAAGGTCATTTCCAACAGATTGAACTACTATATGGAGTTTAATCACTTTTTTACTGAAAAACAATTTGGCTTTCGAACACATAGAGGTACCAATCATGCAATAAATGTTATTTTCGATACTGTAGCAAGTCTAAAACATCAGGGCAATCTTGCCTTAATTGCCACCAGAGATGTTCATAAAGCTTTTAATAGCTTATGGCATGATGGCCTTATATACAAACTCATTGACCTACCAGACCATAACTGGACTTTTCTCAGAGTAATATATAATTTCTTAACTCAAAGAAAAATCATTCCCACCTTTCATGGCAGGTCGACAGAGCCTTTTATACCGACAGCTGGTGTCCCAGAAGGTTCTTGTCTCGGTCCACTTCTGTTCAACATTTATGTGAATGACCTTCCTCAACCAGAGTTTAATGATACAATTGTGACACAGTTTGCAGATGATGTTATTCATGTCGTCTCATCAACTCCGGTAACAGGAAAATACAAGTATGAGAGAGTCATAGAAAAAATGAATATTGAACTTCGTCGAATATCTAATTGGGAAAAGAAATGGAGAATTACGACTAATCCTGACAAAGTCCTTGTTAGCACGATAGGATGTTTTGCATCAGCAATTGAAGATAATGCGGGTATCTCCATCAGAGGTACACCTGTAGCCATTAGAAACCCTAACAAGATTTTGGGATATGAAATAGACAGGCTGCTCCACTCAACATCTCATGTAACTAAAAAGATCAACATAGCCAAAGCCGGTCTTAGCAGTCTCTTTCGATTCAATCAAGCCCCTCAACATGTCAAAAAACATCTGTATAAAATGATAATAAGACCTATACTCTAATACCCTTGTGTCCCAATGTCATTAACAACAAAGACGATTATGCTACGGTTACAAAGGGTCCAGAATAGAGCTCATCGCTTTATTACCGATACCAGGAGGAGAGACAGAGTTAAAATGGCAGATTTACACATGCAACAAGATATTACTGCCATAAATGTACGCCTTTACACCCTAAAAAAGAAACAACTCTATACAATGCAAGAACTATACATGCCAGATAGAGAACATCCTATACAAGTGGTAAATACCACGGATTATATCATCAATACTCCTCCTCACAGGACTCAAAGAATGACTCTCCAACAGAGGGTCCGTCGTTTTATCCATAAGGATGATTACCATCGACCCATGATATTGAGCAACCTCCCTGATGAAGAAGATTGGGTAACACCAGAACCCTTCTATGTATACTGAGAACATCATCGCCCCCAATTAGGGAGACATCTTATATAACAATCTAATGTAAAAATTATGCTATTTACTATGGCTGGACACTACCTGTAAGAAGCCATCGTCACGTAATTCTATAAACTGGCCAGAAAATTATTGCCTTCATTGTCGCATAAATATCCGTTGTGCAATCGCAAAAAAAAAAAAAAAAAAAAAAAAAAAAAAAAAAAAAAGCAATTGCAACTTGTATAATTACTACCAATTCAGAGTCATGTACCTATATATCTGTTATATCTATGTGACTCTGATGGGTTAGTCTTATACCCCTTAAAGAATATCTTATCATTTCACATACACTTTTTAAATTACACCAAAATGGTTGGGCCACTTACCTTTTATATCCTACCTCTCTCCCCCCTCCCACCCTTTTCCAAAATTTCTATCCTTACCCATCCTTCTTCCTTACCCATCTCACCAAAGCTCTGGTCTGGACAAGAACAAGAATGCTAAACCCAATAGCAATATAACAAGCAACTGCGACACAAAGTCAGGAACAAGGAGATAATATAATGACACTAAGTAGGGACCATCAGCAGATCCTCCACAAAAGTCACCAAACTCCCATACTACTGAATCTAAGTTCAGCATAAGAAAATCCCTGACTGTGACAATACACAGATACCAGTACAAGTTAGGTCAGAAGCTACAGCTCAGGACCTGAGTTGCTCAGAGTGTCTATGCGACACACAACCTCAGTACAATGCCGAAAATCACTAAGTCTATACAATGTTCTGTGAACAGAGTTCTACAGAACTAACAAGAATAATGAGACAGACAATCTGTCCAACCACCAAGAGAGTCTAGACC
>NC_091313.1:40183758-40215754 GCF_038502225.1 Cherax quadricarinatus
TAGAATGGTCACTGATATTAGTAGACATTCTTTATTTGTTCGCCGCCCCTGCTTACTCCGTCCCTTCTCTCTTCGCCTTCATTCGCTCTTGTCTTCTCTTCAACTACCACCTTTCTATGTACATGTAGCATCTCACTTTTCCCTACCCCCCTGGGAAGTTCCAGCTGTTCGAGTCTGTTCTTTCTCCCTCCCTTGCTCGAAAGCCCAACTGTCTACGGTCGCTTCCCGCTCTCTTTTTCTTGACCACTTTCACTCTCATTCTCATGCCATTGCTGTGTACACAGATGGCTCTAAGTCTTCTGACGGCGTAGGATTCGCAGCAGTGTTTCCGGACAGCGTCGTACAAGGGCATTTACTATCTTCAGCTAGTATTTTTACTGCTGAATTATATGCCATCCTTACAGCACTTATCCGTATTGCATCTATGCCTGTGTCATCATTTGTGGTTGTCTCAGACTCCCTTAGTGCTTTACAGGCTATACAAAAATTTGATACACCTCACCCCTTAGTCCTCCGTATCCAACTTTGGCTACGCCGCATCTTTACTAAGCATAAAGATATTGTTTTTTGTTGGGTCCCTGGTCATGTTGACGTACAGGGCAATGAACAGGCAGACACTGCTGCGCGGTCAGCAGTACATGACCTACCAGTTTCTTATAGAGGTATTCCATGTACGGACTATTTTGCTGTAATATCTTCCCACCTTCACACCCGTTGGCAACAACGTTGGTCTACTATGCTCGGCAACAAACTTCAGTCTATTAAACCGAGTATAGGTTACTGGCCGTCTTCTTATCACCAGTGTCGAGGTTGGGAGACTACTCTCTCCCGTCTTCGCATTGGCCATACTCGTCTTACTCATGGATATCTCATGGAGAGGCGTCTTGCTCCTCTCTGTGAGAATTGCCAAGCTCCATTATCAGTCAGCCACATTCTGTTGGACTGCCCACTTTATCAACGAGCACGCAGAATTTACCTCTGTCGTCGTCTTCGCCCCGCTGCTCTCTCTTTACCTTCCCTTCTCGCTGATGGACCCACCTTTCATCCGGACTCTCTCATTGACTTTTTGACAACGACTGACTTACTTCACAAATTCTGATACTTTCAGCCCTTTCTACTTGTATCTCTTGCTACCCTCTACCCCCGTACTATCCCCTGCCCCGCTGTTTTCTGTAACCTGCTGATCATCCCCCCTCCCTTCTGCCATCCAATTCCCTTGCTTCCTTCCCTACCCTGCAGCGCTGTATAGCCCTTGTGGCTTAGCGCTTCTTTTTGATTATAATAATAATAATGTGGATATTTTCTCTGGAAGTCTATCTACAATTACTGCATTAACACGTTTTTTCTCATTGCCCAACCTGACAGTTACATAAACAGTGTCATACAATTGAGCCCTTTTATCCAAGAGAAAACCAGATAATTTTAGAGTTGTAGGATCGCCCATTTGTACTTTCAACCCATTAAGACATTTACGTTTAATAAAAGTACACTGTGATCCCTGGTCTAATAATGCAGTTACATTTTTTTATTTATGCCTTTGATCATCAATTTTTACCTATAACACAGGTAAGGCTACTTCAGCAAAACCTTCATTATTAACATTAGCAGCAGTTTTTACATTAGCCACTGTTGTGTCAGGATTGTCAACATTATCATTATTATCAACATTATCATATAGACTCTTACACATGACTATATGGTGTCTTCCTTTGTGCCATTGATAACAGTTGTTTAATTTGGCATGACAATCCTTTACATTGTGATTACCTAGACATCTGATACATCTGTCAACTTCTTCCAATATTTCAACTTTCCTATTCCATGAATTGTATGCATTGCAATTCTTAGAAAAATGAGTACCCTTACAGAAAAGACAATCTCTCTTTTCTTTGACTGGTTTCTTATTAACTGGGCTACTCTTAGGAGGGTACTTATTCTTCTTACCTTGTGGAGAATCATTATTTCTGATTCCTGCTGCTTGATATACCTATGCAACTCTTTAGGAAATGAATTTTGATTATTAACATTGGGATAATTTTTTCCCCTTGTGAAACTTGACAGATACCTCAGAATTATTATGTGTTGCTGGTCTGAAACTGAACAATTAATTCTTGTAGACCTAGTCTTATTTCCTGCAGACCAAAATAAACTTTGTGATACTTGTTCGCGAGTCATTCAAGTGTTTTACAGCTTAATTTATTCTGTACAATGGCACTCAATAACCAGTCTGATTCCTTCACATTATATTTATTACTTAAAGTTTTGAGAGTGCTCTCCAGTTTAACTCTAAACTGCTGTAAACCTTTGTAAGTGTGATCTGGAGATTTTAAATTAACAGTTATAGTCACTAGATCCAACCTACTTTGTTCTATATTACCATAAGTGATCTTCAACAAGTCAACTGCTTCCTTGTAAGAGTCATTTACATTGGGAAAGGCTTGTATGAGTATGTGAGCATCTCATCTTACCTGCCCTTTGAGTTAAAATAATTTAGTTACACAGGCTAGGTCACTCCTATCATGCACAGCTGCTTTAAAAAATAGACCAAAATTCCTCCCAATTTTCTCCAGGATTAAATACAGGTAAACATAATTCTGGGAGTTTTGGCAAAGACATATTATTTGTTGGAATAGATTGATTAACTGCCTGGTTTACACCTTTTAATATATTCAAGGCCTGACTTTTACAAGAAAGAATCTTTTCTTCTAATTCATAATACTGGTTAATCATAAGATTTATTTATGTCTCATCTACACAGTTTACTAACAAATCTCCTTCATATTTGTTATAATATAATTTGTATGAATCATATCTATTCCCTAAAGCATCTAAATACAATTTTAAATCACCAGTATTCACAGTTTCTTGATTCATTAATTCCAAACATCTATTGTATGCCTTGGTTACATGACCCTTTCTAGCCTGCAATGATGATTTTTTTGCTCTAAATTCCATGTGTTTGTCACCTACATTAATTTCCTCATTTTCACCCATGGTGCAATGTATTAAACTCTACTTAATTAATAATACTGATTATGTACTTAATTATGCACTTCATAAAGGTAAATATTACAACTTACCTTGAATAAATCCTAGCTACTTTATTTTATTATTAAAGATTCACCAGGATTCTCCCGGCCTGGGCCTTTCCCAAGTAGTGGCAAGGCCTTGGCTCCCTCTTTAGGGAGTGTCTGAGACCTAAGTCTCCCATGGGAGGAGGCACAAGTACCTCCTCATCTTTGGGACCAACTGTCCCCAGGCCTAGCCACAAGCTAGGCATCTCTGGTCTCCCATCCCTGCCCCAAGGGGGCTAATGGGAATGACAGTCTTGTGAGCTGCAAGCTCCAGCTCAGGCACCTACCCTACCCTAGAAGGGCTAGGCATGGTGTCAATCCTAGCTACTTGAGCTTAGCAATTACATGTAAGAAAATTATAATATAAATTTTAAATATACATTGATATAATGTTAGCTTCACTTGAACTTAGCAATTACATGTAAGAAAATTATAATATAAATTTTAAATACATATTAATATAAATCTTAGCCAGACTTGGTTTAGCAAAATTAATGTTATACAAATACACTAATATAAATCTTTGCCAGACTTGACTTAGCAAAATTAATATTATACAAACACACTAATATAAATCTTTGCCAGACTTGGCTTACCAAAATTTAGCATTGTAATAATTATAATCCACTACACATTAAGTAAATCTGTGGACCTAACATCCACCTCCTTCTGTCATTTCACATATAATTATTAAGTAATTAATTCACTAATTAATGACTTCACTAATTACATCCAGTTCGATCAAGGACCAACATCAACACCATGCCTAACCCTTCTAGGGTAGGGTAGGTGCCTGAGCCCGAGCCTTTAGCTCATAAGACTGTCATTCCCATTAGCCCCCTTGGGGCGGGGATGGCAGACCAGAGAGGCCTAGCTTGTGGCTAGGCCTGGGGACAGTTGGTCCCAAAGATGAGGAGGTACTTGTGCCTCCTCCCATGGGAGACTTAGGTCTCAGACACTCCCTAAAGAGGGAGCCAAGGCCGGGCCACCACTTGGACAAGGCCCGGGCCGGGAGAATACCGGCTAATATTTAACTAACTAACTAATCAAGGACCAACACATCGACACCATGCCTAACCCTTCTAGGGTAGGGTAGGTGCCTGAGCCCGAGCCTTTAGCTCATAAGACTGTCATTCCCATTTGCCCCCTTGGGGCGGGGATGGCAGACCAGAGAGGCCTAGCTTGTGGCTAGGCCTGGGGACAGTTGGTCCCAAAGATGAGGAGGTACTTGTGCCTCCTCCCATGGGAGACTTAGGTCTCAGACACTCCCTAAAGAGGGAGCCAAGGCCGGGCCACCACTTGGAAAAGGCCCGGGCCGGGAGAATACCGGCTAATCTTTAACTAACTAACTAACTAAGGACCAACAGGCAACTATTTATGGAAAATTAAATTTACCTGGATGTAACTCATAAGGTACATATCAGTAAATGGTAACAAAGATACTTATTCTTTATCAAGGTTACAGAGACAAGTAGGAATTTTAGGACACCTAGGTCGCAAAAAAATGTTCCCTTTCGATACCTACCATAATCTATCTCTCCACAAGTCACTCTGGACCTATATTAATTTCAAATGAAATATACATCACCAGGAATTCTGGTAAAAACATTAATATAAATATGTGGACTGTATATTAAAATTAATAAATGATTACATAAACACATTTAGGTAACAAAACGAGAATTTATAATAATAAGACTCACCAATTATTTTTTTTTATTTTATTTAAAACCAATACAGTTTAACATAAAAATAAAGAAACAGTATGGATCTCAATCAAATTAACTGACAAATGGATTGCACCTATATGCTGGCAAGATATTGCTGCCAAACATACAACAAGAACTTACGGCAAGAACATACCTAAAAAAAATATTGTCTCAGGGTCATGAATTGACATATATACACATTCATTAATGCAAAACCTTGCATATATATAACTTGTACATATAACATGACATCTCATCGACACCATGCCTAACCCTTCTAGGGTAGGGTAGGTGCCTGAGTCCGAGCCTTTAGCTCACAAGACTGTCATTCCCATTTGCCCCCATGAGGCGGGGATGACAGACCAGAGAGGCCTAGCTAGGCCTGGGGACAGTTGGTCCCAAAGATGAGGAGGTACTTGTGCCTCCTCCCATGGGAGACTTAGGTCTCAGACACTCCCTAAAGAGGGAGCCAAGGCCGGGCCACCACTTGGAAAAGGCCCGGGCCGGGAGAATACCGGCAAATATTTAATAATAATAATAACATGACATCTGACAAAGGCTCAATGCACTTGAACATAAAATATACAAAAGTTATGTCAGTTAAATCCCATCCTTCGCATTAATAAAAAAAAAAACAAAACCTAACATCATAATCTTACTAGAACATCTACATATGTATCCCTAACAATACAGCTTTACATATACCAACATACGAAAAAACAAACTGTCTAGATATGTCTGTATATCATACAGACTAAAACTTAACATCAAGAACTTAGCATTGACACCAAACCGGTATCAGGGTACAGACCATAATTATAAACTTTAAAAAGAATCGAGTCATACATATATAAAGTATTACATAACGTCTGACCCATGACAAAGGCTCAATACAATAGAAAGGGATATATATATATACACACACACCCACACCCACATACACACACCCACACACACACCCACACCCACACACCCACACACACACGTACACACAAAAAGTTTCATAAAATCACATTAATCAAAATCAGTGTATGCACAAAGCAAAACAGTATCTAAGTAGATCTCATCGTGCAAAAACTCAGCACGTAACATACATACAAACTAAAACACACTTCATATCGCAACTAACTTACTACTCAAGAATCGTGTCATACAAGACTGATACACATCAAATTATACATAAAAAAATCTACTATATTATACCTACATTCTGAAAAGTGTGTATCTAACATAATGAGACCTTGAGCTCTACATCCACACTTGGATGCCATAAAGTCTCAATGAAAACCAGGAAACCTTTCCAAACCCACATTCACAACCCTCTAACGACCCCCCCCCCCCCGAAAGGAGGCGAGCCCGTTGTGACCCCCTGACTCCCTCCAACCTATGAAAACCCCTTCACTCACTCATTATCAATCACAGATTTACGAGAATCCCTAACGTTAGCATTCTATACCCCTCTGAGAAAGCCTGATCCCATCTCCTCCCATACAAATCTCTGTTACGACACATCGTACGATAGAACGTTACCGCAAGAACCTTTCTTCTCTCCTCACTATCCCCCCTCCCCCTCATCACCCACGACATATATATATAATCTACCATGACATAATCTAAAGCTCTTATGACACCCTTGTCTAACCCACCCGTATCTAGACTTAAAGCACGCAGAACCGACACCCCACGGCCCCCCACCCTCTGTACCAACCTACTTAACCAGCACCTAACCTCCTCTAGCCCTTCACAAAAGTAAACTACATGGAACGCAGTCTCATCCCCTCCACAGATACCACACCCCCCACCCTCTGCAACCTGTCTGTTTCGTAGTATCTCACCAGACGGAAGGATCCCATGCAGGAAACGAAACATCACCTCACACGCCCGAGGGTTTAACTTCATTTTACTAAATCTAAACCAAATACTCTTCCATGCATACATGGGGAACAAACCCTCAACTGGGATAACGCACCTACCTACAAGTAACCTACACAAAACCTTTATACGAACCTTTCTCAGTTCCTTAACCAACATCACAGCCCTCAAAACGATTTTGCATTCCTTCAACTCCATTCCTCGATACCACACACCCAGCCTGTCGTGTATCATTCCCAACTGCCCCGCGTTCACACCCTCACGCAACACTTCCCATTTAATAAACACACATTTAGCCCTCCGTCTCAAATCCATCAACCCCAACCCACCCTGACTTACAGGTAACATTACAACTTCCCTCCGTAACCAATCACAATGTGAACCCCACAAAAATTTGTACACCCGTCTTAGAATTCCCGCAATCGCTGTCCCTGTAATTGGGAACACAGCTGCAACATGCCAAATCTTACTATACAATAAAATGTTTACGACTATCACTCGCTGTATAAGAGCTAGGTGCTGGGGTCTCAGAACACCTAGACACCCCACGATCCTTTCCATTAACCTATCCGAGTTTTCCTCCTGCGCCGCAACCATGTCATCCTTATAAATAATACCACAAATCTTTAAAGACATCGCCCATTCTTTAACAACATTACATCTCTCCCCCACACCCCCCACCCAAGAACCCAACCCCATGCACCTTGACTTCTCACTATTTACCTGCATACCTGTGGCACTTCCAAATAATTGCACAACCTCGTCCAACACTCCCATTGGCATCCCTTCACGAATGAGCACAGTGGTGTCGTCAACGTATCCAATTAAACCTGGCCAGGCCCTCCCACCCCCACACTTCCCTCACATGGCGTACATAAGCTGCGGTCAACCATTCTATAAAAGGGGTCCTGGAAACACGCAAACAATATTTGAGACATGGGGCATCCCTGTCTAAGGCCTCTACCCATTGCAATATCCCTCCCCATACACCCATTAATCTGTATCCTCATTTTCGCCCCCTTGTATAGCGTATTTACCCACTCGACTATTTCCTCCCCAAAACCCTGTCTCCTAAGTATAACCTGCAAAGCTCCCTTTTCCACTCTATCATATGCTCCCTGCCAATCTAGAGCCAACAAAGCCGCCCCTTCACCCCCCACCCATAGCTTCCACAAAACTTCTCAGTATTCCATGTCCTTCAATCATCGACCTTCCCGGCAACCCAAACTGAGATTTTGACACAACCCTTCCCACAACACATTTGAACCTATTACCTAAAATTTTTGCGAACACCTCATAGTCTGCACACAGCAGTGATATGGCTCGGTACTCCCGAAGGGTGGGCTGCCCCTTGACCTTCGGGACTAAGTAAGTAAGTTACACTACAACTGCTGTTACCTGCTTCTCCCCCAACGTACCCTTCTCCTTTATACGATTAAATAACCTAACTATAAATCCCCTTATTAACGTCCAATGTTGTAAATAAAATTCTACTGGGAGACCGTCAATACCTGGCGCTTTCCCCTTCCTCATTCCCCTTAACGCATTCTCTATTTCCTCTGCCGTAATAGTCCCACCTAAAGCCTTTCTATCACTATTTCCTAAATTACACGTCACATACGTACACACCTTGTCCAACACCATGTCACCCACCCCCCCACTGTTCCAGTACTTCTCGTACCAAGCCTCCACATATGCACACATCCCCTTCGTGGTTCGTATCTCCTGCCCTGCTCTATAATTCCCAACCATCTCCGTTACCTCTAAACATGGGATAGCTGTCACCGCCTGCCTTTGCTTTTGATGCCGCAAAACACACGCTGATGGCTTGTCGCCCCAAAGCACCTCTTCCACCCCTGCCTGCACCCTTACAGTTTGAAACCTTTCATTTTGCAACACCCTCAACCTCCCCTTTATTTCAGCTATTTCATCCATAGGAAAATTATTCCCACCTATCCCCCGCCCATAGAAACCTCTTAACCTATCCTCTAAATAGTTAGCCAGTCCATATTTTAAATTATTAATACGTTTTCCTTCTCTCACATAAAACTTTTTAATCCTTTCCTTTGCAACACTATCCCACCATGTCACAATGTCATCCACTCCCTGTTCTTCCACACTAAGCTCCCTCTATAGGACTGAAAACCCCTCCAACCCCTCCTCATAACCTAATACACTTATATTTAATTTCCAATAACTTCTATATATGTCCGCGAGCGTCCCCCACCCAACCTCCACCACCACTGCCCTATGATCTGACATTGTAGCCTCCACAGTACTGAAAGATTTCACATCCACTCCCTGTGAAAGGTACACTCTATCTAGTCTCGCAGCATATCCACTCCTAACAAACGTATATTCAGTCTCCCACACCGCCCCCCCGAAGGCATCACGTAACCTAACATCCCTTAATAAATCCCTAAGAGCCACAGACATATATCCAGCCCCTTTTGGGTCCACATCAGCCACCCTGATTACACTATTCCAATCCCCACCAACAATTGCTACCTCTGGCAGTGCACTTAAGAAAAACACAAGATCCTCACACACAAAATCATTCTTTACCTTGATGTTATTTTCTACCGGTGCATACACACTCACAAAATACACACGCTTACCCATTCACCACCCATCCACACGCAACACCCTCCCTCCCCCTCCTCCCTCGCTTCTCTGCAAAACAAACGGGCTTGTCTCCCTTCTTAAAATTCCCACACCACCTTTTAGACGGGGAGATGGCAGGGTAACTACTCGAAATCCTGCCACCTCCAACACCCTACCCTCTTTAAAATTGTGCTCCTGCAGGAACACAACATCCACTCTAGATTTGTTCAGGAAATTACGAAACCAATCTCTCTTCATACCGCTACATAACCCATTAACATTTACAGACATACACCTAAGGCCTATTAAAGTTTCCACCCCTGCTTCCCCTCATCATTCTTTACAACTCCAGAGCTTGAATTTAAGTTTGACACCTTCAGAGTGCTCTCTTTCCCTCCCCCCTTCTTCCGGTGCCTCTTATCATGGCTACCACCACCTACACCACTACCTTCACACTTCACCTCAGTCTGTTTCCCAGGCCTTTGTGCAGGCATAAGGATGTCATCAGAATCTGATGTAGCCGCCCTCTTTCTCGTGACCGTCATGTTACACATATCTTGATCAGATGTTGCCTCTTGATGAACCTCCACCTCTACCTGAGAATGGTTTAATGATTCAACGGACGACTCCAAACCACCATTACGTCCCAAATTATCATGTCTCCGACTTTCTGGAAGCGACGGCTCTCCGATGACACCACGCCCAGATGTAACGTCCCTCTCTGGTGGTGACAAAGTCTTCAACACCTCCACCAATTCTTCCTCAATCTCGAGAACCTTCTCCTGTAATTGCTGCTTCTCCTTATCCACAGGAGACGATACCTGATCAGGCAGCTGGGGGAGGGACTCCAACTCACCACCAGTCCTGTGTGCCCGATCCACTATCTCGCTCCACAAAACACCACGCCCTCCATCCGATGTTTGTTTTTCACCTGCCACCTTTGAAGCAGGGGCTGCGACATCAGCCACAGGTCCAGGCACACGTCTTCGCTTGTCACAGGTCGCCGCTATGTGATCATACTCACCATATAGGCGGCATGTACGTCGTTGTCCTGGGTACATTACCATTACCTGCGTCCTGAAATCTTGTAGATACACATATGACGGTATTGGGTGCCTCAACGTCATTTTGAGGTTGAAAGAACCCTCTAGATAACCAGCATAGGCACCTGCCACCCACGTACCATGTTGAGCATAATGCACTGTCCCATATGTCTCAAAAACTTTCCTTATATCTGCCTCATCCGCCTCAAAGGGAACGTTGCATAACTTGATCCATGTATAATGCCGTGAAACATCTATCAATCTTACACTGACAGCTGGTGTGACGCTAAGACTTACGTCCTGAAACCTTGTGACTAACGATTCATAAACCGTAGCTGATAGCAGTTTGACGAATATTCTTTGGCTTCCGTTTAATGCTACACCATACAAGCCACTATCTTGTACGCCATATGTCTCCCAGATGATCTTTGGCAATAAGACATGCGCAGAACTAGGCGTTATCGTTCCTTGAAGTAGCTCAATGCCTACAGTATTTATCCTGCGTCTCACCGCCATCTTGACACTCACAGTGCACCTATGTTGTTAACAGAGGCGTGACAGCACCACTTCACACCGCTGCAGCCAGGTAACTGACAAGGGAGCTCGCCTACAAACAGCAGAGGGGTGCAGAGCACAACCGCACTCTACCGTGGTCAGGCAGCGAATCAACTCACCAATTAGTCTGGAGATTATGGTGTGTCATACCCCCCCTGCCTAAATATGAAGAAAATACTGGCCAGAATCTCATCATAAATAGACAATTTAGCTTGGGTTCCTGGAGCTGTCCTGTACATCTGCTTAATTAATGCTCATGTTATGCAGGACTGCAAATCCAACAATTTCGGCTCCTATTTGAGAGGTTTAAAGCCCAATATAACCCCTAGAGTGACGAAAATTTTTGCACATTTCATTAGTGTGCCTGTACCACATTCAAAAAACAATGGCGTCTCCCCCCTGCTTGTCAGTGCAGGCACAGAGCTTCCCTGTCGGTTCACTTCTTTAAAATACACTTTAGAGCAATAGTAATGCATTAATCAGGTATATTTACATTATAAAAATATACGGCATAATTTTGGGAAATTATTTTCCACAGATTTATTAAATTTCTTATATGAAGAACTTGTTAATTATGATTTACCATTGCCAGTTCCTACTATCATTAAACTTATTAAATTTTGCATTGCTGATGCAAAATTTGTATTTAATGATAAGTTTTATACTCAGAAGTTTGGTATGGCAATGGGAAATCCTCACTTGTTCTTAGTAACCTATACATGGAATTTTTTGACACAAGACTGCTTAACACAATCATCCCTAATAGAGCTAAATGGTTCAGATATGTTGATGATATTTTTTGTCTTATGCCTAAGAATGTAGATATAAACTATTTCCTTGTTAAATTAAATAGCTTAGCCCATTCTATAACTTTACTGTTGAGTTTGAGGAAAATAACTTATTGCCTTTTCTAGATGTTTTAATTATTAAGGGTAATAATGAATTCAAATTTAAAATTTACAGAAAACCTACAAATAACTGTTCCTATATACACTACTATTCTTCACATCAAGATAGAGTTAAACTGTCGGTTTTCTCATCAATGTTTTTGAGAGCTTTGCGTATTTGTAGTCCAGAGTTCATAGATGAAGAAATATCCAAAATTTATGAAATAGCTAATGATCTGAAATACCCAAGAAACGTAATTGATAAACCTTTTAAAATTGCTAGAAATACTTTTTACAATCCGAAAAGGGACAACCAACCTTATTCAACTAAAAATATGTTGGATCTCCCTTACCATCAAAACTTGGTTGATATGCCTTCTCTTCTTAATACTTTTAATATTAAAGTTGTATTTAAAAATCTTGATTCAGTAAAAAAACTTTTGATAAACAATTCCCCCCAAAATGCTGACGGATGTGTCTATAAGATTCCATGTAAAATTTGCGATAAAGTTTATTATGGTCAAACTGGTAAAAGTCTCGAACTAAGATTAAAGTAACATAAATATATCATTAGATCTGGACAAGATTCTAATGCTCTGTTTATTCATATGAGAGATTTTAACCATCCAATTGAGTTCCAAAAAGTTGTGAAAGTTTCATCAGGCAAGTCCATGGTCGACAGGAATATAACTGAATCATGTTTCATGAAAAGCAGTTCTGAAAATAATATGAAAATTTCCTTTGGTTTATATAAATTAGATCCATTTATAATTAATTAAATTTGTGAAGAATTTAGTAATACATTGGACACATAATAAATCTTAATTCTTGAGCCAAATGCAATATTTACAGCATTCACAGAGACCCACATAAAGGATCATTATGACAACGAAATATGGATCCCAGGTTATAGCCTATTCCGATGCAACAGACTAAACAGGCAACAAGGGATTTTGGCCTGTATGTCACAGAGTCACTCATTTGCACAGAACTACTAAACACCTCAAATGATGTAGTTGAGTTTTGGTGGTAATGATTCAAAACCAAAACCTTGTCATTGTGGTAGTATACAAGCCTCCAGATGCAACTTCCCAGCAATTCTAGGAGCAGCTTGAGAAAATTGACCACTGTCTGAAAAATCTCCCAACTCTGGCCCCACTGGCAGCACACTAACAGCACCTTTCAAGGCAGGTGAAACTGCTGACCTAGAAAATGTACAGAGAACCTTCACGGCGTGCATAATTTAGATAAAACACCTCAGTTACTGGGAGCACTTGAAGTTCCTAATCCTGTACTCCCTGGAACGCAAGCGGGAGAGTTACATGATTATATACACCTGGAAAATCCTAGAGGGACTAGTACCGAACTTGCATAAAAAAATCACTCACAACGAAAGCAAAAGACTCGGCAGACGATGCAACATCCCCCCAATGAAAAGCAGGGGTGTCACTAGCACGTTAAGAGATAAAACAATAAGTGTCAGGGGCCCAAGACTGTTCAACTGCCTCCCAGCATACATAAGGGGGATTACCAATAGACCCCTGGCTGTCTTCAAGCAGGCACTGGACAAGCACCTAAAATCGGTACCTGACCAGCCTGGCTGTGGCTTGTATGTTGGATTGCGTGCAGCCAGCAGTAACAGCCTGGTTGATCAGGCCCTGATCCACCATGAGTCCTGGTCACAGACCGGGCCGCGGGGGTGTTGACCCCCGGAACTCTCTCCAGGTAAACTCCAGGTAGGAGGGAGGTTACTGAAAGCAGTGAAGAGTTTTTACGAGGATAGTGTGGCTCAGGCTAGAGTATATACGAGAGAGGGTGATTATTTCCCAGCAAAATTAGGCCCTAGAGTTGTGTGATGTCACTATGGTTGTTCAGTATATTTATAGATGGAGTTGTAAGAGAAGTGAATGCTCGAGTGATGGCAAAAGGTGTGTGGTTAAAAAATAAAGAATCTAACACAAAGTGGGAGTTGTCACAGTTGCTCTTTGCTGATGGCACTGTGGTTTTGGGAGATTCTGAAGAGAAGCTGCAGCGGTTGGTGGATGAGTTTGGTAGGGTATGTAAAAGAAGGAAATTAAAAGCGAATATTGGAGAGAGTAAGGTGATGTAGATAACAAAAAAATTAGGAAACGAAAAATTGGATATCAGATTGGAGGGAGAGAGTATGGAGTCGGTGAATGTATTCAGATATTTGGGAGTGAACGTGTCAGCAGATGGATCTATGAAAGATGAGGTGAATCATAGAATTGACAAGGGGAGTGTTGTACTGAGGAGTCTGTTGAGACTAAGAACTTCTTTATCCATGGAAGCAAAGAGGGGAATGTATGAGAGTATAATTATACCAATGCTCTTATATGGGTGTAAGATAAGATAAGATAAGATTTCGTTCGGATTTTTAACCCTGGAGGGTTAGCCACCCAGGATAACCCAAGAAAGTCAGTGCGTCATCGAGGACTGTCTAACTTATTTCCATTGGGGTCCTTAATCTTGTCCCCCAGGATGCGACCCACACCAGTCGACTAACACCCAGGTACCTATTTGCTGCTAGGTGAACAGGACAACAGGTGTAAGGAAACGTGTCGAAATGTTTCCACCCGCCGGGAATCGAACCCGGGCCTTCCGTGTGTGAAGCGGGAGCTTTAGCCACCAGGCCACCGGGCCACCCACAGGTAGAGAATGTTGCAACAAAGAGAAGGCCAGAAGCAGTGGAAATGTTATGACTGAGGGCAATGTGTAGTGTGAATATAATGCAGAGAATCCATAGTTTGGTTATTAGGATTAGGTGTAGGATTACCAAAACTATTATCCAGAGGGCTGAGGAGGGGTTGTTGAGATGGTTCAGACATGTAGAGAGAATGGAACGAAATAGAAAGACTTCGTGGAGGGAAGGCAGGGTAGGGGTCAGCCTAGGAAAGGTTAGAAGGAGGGGGTAAAGGAGGTTTTGTGTGCCAGGTGCTTGGACTTCCAGCATGCATGTGTGAGCGTGTTAGATAGAAGCAAATGGAGACAAATGGTTTTGAGCATTTGACGTGTTGTTGGAGTGTGAGCAAGGTAACATTTATTAAGGGATTTAGGGAAACCGGCAGGCCGGACTTGAGTTCTGGAGATGGGAAGTACAGTGCTTGCACTCTGAAGGAGGAATGTTAATGTTGCAGTTTTATAACTAGAGTGTAAGCACTCCTCTGGAAAGACAGTGATGGAGTGAATGATGAAAATTTAAATTTTTCAGGCCACCCTGCCTTGGTGGAAAGCGGCCTATGTGTTAATAATAATAAATAATAAAATAGAAAACAGGAATAAATATAGAGGACGTAAATAACGTGCTATAAATATCTAACCAAGATAGGACTCGCAGCAATGAGTTCAAGTTGGAAAACTTTGGATTTAGAAATGACAGAAAAATACTGGTTTGGTAGCAGAACTCCGGATGAGTGTATTGTTTTGTGTAGTTTTAAAAATAGGTTATACAAATACACGAGTGGGTGTGGGTGGGTGTGGGTGGGTGTGGGTGGGTGTGGGTGGGTGTGACTTGACCCTGACTGGCTTGGGCCAGTAGGCCTGCCGTAGTACTCCTTCTTATGTTATAATCGTATAAAGAAGCCTACTACATAGGCGACATTTTCCGGCAATAAAGACAACCATCACAAGTTTCCATCGTCATGCGTCTGCTTTAAGTTTATTTCCTGACCACCTTCAGTCCACCGTCCATCAAGGCTGAGGGACTGAAAACCTGAAAACTATCTCTCCACTTCTACTGTCTCTGGTATTAGAGTGTCTCAGTGTTAGACTAAAAGCTGCTGCTATGCAGGCGAAACTTTTCGACAATAAAGTAACCCAAGTGTTTCACCTGTGACTTATTCATAAATCTGTCGGCACTGAAAACCATAAATAAAATAATAACCCAACTTTTGAGCTTTTTTAACCCCTAACCTCCGGGTTCGATTCCCGGCGAGGGTATAAACATTGGGCATGTTTCTTTAAACTGGTTGTCTATGTTCCCCATCAGCAAAATGGGTACCTGGGTGTTAGTGGACTGGTGGTGTGTGCTCAGCATAACAAGCGGCTTTCTATGTAGTAGTATGTCATCGATGTCAACTAGGACTGTATACCTTGTACATGTACTTGTAGAAATAAAGATATTGTTATTAATTATTCTAATCACTTTGTATTAGGACTGACGAAGCCGCAAGTGGTGGAACATTTCCAAAGTAAATGTCTTGTAAAGTGTATACGTCTGTTTTACCTTCAACTTTTCGGTATTACCATATCAGCTTCGCCTCTGTCTTTCGCTAGTATACCTCAATCATATTTCCATTGTGTTACTTCAGACTTAATACCCGTTTTTATGCAACAGTTCAAGCGATCTCGGACATACAATGCCACCCCACCCCCCCTCCCAATACTTCTATCTTCTTGGAACAATTTAAAACCCTGAATATGACATTCCGCAGGCATGTCCCGACTTTTTGAATTAAACCACGTCTCAGTTAAGGCAAATACATCAATGTTACCTGCACTAGCAACTAATCTCAACTCGTCCATCTTATTCCTAGCACTACGGCAATTAGCATAATAAACATTGAAAGACTCTCCTTTCTCTTTACCCTTCCTGCTCATTTCTGTTTTTCTACTAAACCTATTACTGTCCTTATCACCCAAAGTCCCTGGATTTTCAATATCTACCTCGTTCTGCTTATTACTAGTTCCCCTAGAACTCGTAATATTTTTTTTTTATATTTTATTTAAAACAATACAATACATGTGTCTAATTTATCAACATGTCGGTTCTCTGAACCATTTATCTACAAACCTGTCAGACACTGCAACTTCTTGGGATCTTAATACTTGGGAATTCTTCGCTTGCCTAATTCTTGGGCACGACCTACTTCAACATTGAACAAATGTTACACGACCTATGACTTCTGCACCTCTCCTGCCAACGGTTTATAAGCTCCTTCTCAGCACGTATGCCGTATTCTATTCAAGATTGATGGACTGACCACATCGACTCAAGGTTGAGGGACTGATTACCTCATTCTCCTCCTGTTCTTCAAGATTCTCCTTTGTATGGACTGATGAAGCCACTGTGTGGCGAAACGTTTCCTCATTAAAGATACCCAAGAGTTGCACATGTGTCTAATTTATCAAAACAATACAATACATTGAATAGATAAAAGAACACATTATCAGTTCTTACACAGAATTATAAATTTCATTAACAAAACACACAGACATGTAACTTTGTGCTAACACAAACTGTCCCTCATCCCCAAAGCCGTATATCCCATGCACCTATGTTAAGCAAGAACACAACTACATTACTATATGCATTGTTATTATTATTAACAAAGACGCACCAAGCCTACAATATGCATTTATTTTCCACTTTGTTATTTATATATTAATAATCCTTATACGTTTAATAGATTAACGTATTTTATTGAAAGTAATGCAAATACAAGATGATTATAAAACACAGAACAGATTAAACACAAGAATCCAACACAATGACACCTCAACCAGGTCGTCTAAATACATGCAAAAGAGTAATATTACATAGAACAATGTAACACTGCCAAGTCAAACACATACAGTGGTATTACACTCTCCAGACTTTGATTACACATCATACGCACAGGTTCATACACATTCGCCCGTTACATTATGCAAGGAGACGACCCCGTTTCTACCCCTGACAGCCCATCCTACATTAGCATTTACCATTCCTACCCTGCCCCTCCCACCGAATTTACAAATTTAATAAATCCTCTAATGTTAGGTCTCTATATCCCTCTGTGAAAGCCCGCTCCCACCTTCTCCCATAAATTTCTCTGTTACGGCACAACGTTTTATAAAACGTAACTGCCAATACCCTCCTCTTCACCTCACTGACCCCTTTCCCCCTCATTCCCCACGTTATGTACACATAATCTACCATAATGTACTCCACAGCCCTAATAATACTCTCATCCATACCCCCCACGTCAAGACTTAATGCCCGCAGAACAGAAAAGTTTTTACCACTTATCCTATGCAGCACCCTGCTCAACCAACCCCTGACGCTCCCCATCCCCTCACAAAAATACACTATGTGGAATGCAGAATCTTCCCCTCCACATATTCCACAGACCCCCCCCCCATCAACCACCCGTCTAGCCCGTAAAACCACTCCCGATGGTAAAATCCCATGCATAAAACGATACATCACCTCACGCCCACGGGGTTGTAACCTTAACCTACTGAACCTTCTCCATATACTTCCCCAGTCATACATGGGGAAAATCCCCTCCACTGGTGCCACAACCCTCTCCACTAACATCCTACACAGCCTACTTATTTTTACCTTACCCAGATCCCTAACCAACACCACTGCCCTCAAAATAGTTTCACACTCACGCAACTCTATCCCAGAAAACATGTGTTGCAATCTACTGTGTATCTTGACCAACCCCCCCCACCCACACCCTCCCTCATCACCTCCCTTTTAATGAAGATACATTTGACCCTCCGCTTTAAATTCATTAAACCCAACCCCCCCTGACGCACAGGTAACATTACCACATCCCTTTTAAGCCAATCACAGCCTGAACCCCACAAAAATTTAAAAACCCCTCTAAGTATATTTGCAATTGCCATCCCAGTTAAAGGGAACACGGCTGCCACGTGCCAAACCTTACTATACAATAAGACGTTAATTACAATGGCACGCTGCACAAGGGTCAAATGATAAGGCCGCAATGCTCCCAAGCGACCCCGAATCCTGTCTACCAACCTGACCGAGTTGTCCGCACGTGCAACATCGAGATCATCTGCATAGATAATACCACAAATTTTTAATGACATCACCCGCTTCGTCACAACTGCACTACCCCACTCAACCCTCCCCACCCAAGCTCCTAACCCCATGACCATGGACTTCTCTGAATTCACTCTCATACCAGTTGCACGTGCGAACGTGTCGACTACCCCATCTAAGGCGTTCATTGACATCCCCTCCCTAACCAGAACAGTAGTATCATCTACATACCCTATTAGAACTGGCCAAACCCTCCCCACTCCACTCCCTTCCCCCTCACTAATGCCCATTTGGTGCTCCACCATTCTATAAAAGGGGTCCTGTATGCACGCAAATAAAAGCTGTGACATAGGACACCCCTGTCTAAGTCCCCTACCCATTACAATCCTCCCCCCTAATCTCCCATTAATCTGTACTCTCGCCATTGCCCCTTGATATAACGCATCTACCCATCCCACTATTTCTTCCCCAAAACCCTGTCTCCTAAGGATAGCTCTCAATGCTTCTCGCTCCACTCTATCATATGCTCCTTGCCAGTCTAGTGCAACCAACCCCCCCCCATTCCCCCCCTTTTTCTTCCACGAAATCCCTTAGTATCCCATGCCCCACCCCCATAGACCTACCTGGCAACCCAAACTGGGTTTCCGACACAACCCGCCCTACAACACACTTAATCCTATTTCCTAAAATCTTAGCAAACAACTTATAATCCGCACATAACAACGATATTGCCCGGTAGTCCCGAAGCGAATGCTGTCCCTTACCCTTCGGTACCAAGACAACTACAGCTGTTGCCTGCTTGTCTCCCAACGTGCCCCTCTTCTTCATCAAGTTTAATAACCTCACCAAAAAACCCTTTATTAGCTCCCAATGCTGTTGATAAAACTCTGCCGGTAGTCCATCGATTCCCGGCGCTTTGCCCTTACGCATGTCATTTAAAGCTCTCCATATTTCCTCCTCAGTTATTTTCCCCCCCCCAGTGCTTCCCTATCACTGTTTCCCAACCGACATGTCACACTTCCACACACCTGTTCTAAATCCCCAACTCCTACCCCTTCCTCTTGCCAATACTTCTCATACCACTTATCCGCAAACAACCCCATCCCATCTGTAGTGTGGATAACCTGACCCACCCTATACCCTCCCACCGACTCATGAACCTCCAACCATGGAATAGCTGTTGCCTGCTGATGTTGTTTTTGCCTGCGCAACACACATGACGACGGCCTATCTCCCCATAACACCTCCTCCACCTCCGCCATTACTCTCACCGCTTGGAACCGCTCGTCCTGGATTTCCCGCAACCTCTCTTTAAGGACCATAATGTTGTCCATAGGATAGGTACCTTCCACCGCTCCCTTTACATAACAACCCCTTAACCTGTCCTCCAAATAATTAAGAAGCCCAAATTTTAAAGAATTGATCCTTTTCCCTTCCCGCACATAATAATGCCGAATCCGTTCCTTAGCCACACCATCCCACCACGTTACCACGTCCTCGACCCCTTTTACCTCCTCAGTTAACCCCTCCCACAGCGCTGTAAAACCCACCAACCCCTCCTCATCTTCCAATACACTCGTATTTAATTTCCAGTATCCCCTAGAGATACTAGCTAGTGAGTCCCACTCGACCTCTGCTACTACCGCCCGATGATCAGAAAAAGCTACTTCAATAGTACGGACAGACTTAGACAATACCTTGTGAGATATGTACAACCTATCTAACCTAGCTGCATAACCTCTCCTCACGAAAGTATGCTCCACCTCCCATGCGCCCCCACCTACCACATCCCTCAACTGAACATCCACCAAGAGATTATGTAAGACTGCCAACATGTGCCCCGCCCCACGTGGTTCCACATCAGCTCTCCTGATAACACAATTCCAGTCCCCACCAACGATGGTCACAGCAGGTAAACCACGGAAGGCGAAAACTAGTTCATCACACACAAAATCCCTCTTTACTTTCATATCGTTTTCAGCTGGTGCATACACACTTACAAAGGTTACCCTCTGCCCCATCCACCACCCATCCACACGCAACACCCTCCCCCCCCTCCCCCCTCCCCCCTCACAACTTTGCAACACAAACGGGCTCGCCTCCTTTATCAATAAACCCACACCACCTTTCGAACGTGCAGATGGCAGAGTCAAAACCTTATACCCTGCCACCTCGAGCACTCTTCCCTCCCTGAAATTATGTTCCTGTAGAAATACGATGTCCACTCTATATCGATGTAAGAGCATATGAAAACATTCCCTCTTCACCCCAGTACACAGTCCATTCACATTCACAGTCATACACCTAAGGCCTTCCTAAAGCTTCCAACCCTTCCTCCTCTCAACCTTCCCAGGGCCTCCTGCCCCAGGGTCAACACATGATTTCTCACCATCCACCCCACCCCCCTTCTTCCGATGTCGCTTATCCTGGCTATCTCGATAATATGCATCCTTCCTCCCAGACCTCTGCGCTGGCGTCAGGACGTCATCTGAGTCTAACACTGCCCCCCTTTTCCTCGTGACGCCCTCCACCGCCATGCTGTCTTCCGACGATTCCTCACAGTGAACGTCAACCGCTACTGTGTCATGTTGCACAGAGCACGGTGACTCCTCTCTGTGCCTGCTGATTTCCTCCTTCCTTCTTGTGCCTGTCCCGACACTCTCTCCTTGCAACTCAGGAACCATCTCTCGGACTAAGCCATCATCCTCCCCAGAAGGAGGTAAAGTTTTCAATACCTCGTCGAGCTCCTCCTCCAGCTCCCGCACCTCCTGCTGGATTAGCACTTCCTCCCCTGTCACCGGCAAAGTGGCCATTTCTGGCTCCACACAACTCATGCCTCGCCCATCATGCACCACAAGGGAATCCTCAACAATTTCACTCCACAGACGGCCATCTCCTCGGTTTCCCTTGGAACTCTCCACTACGGCATCCACACCTGTAACTGGTGCTCCACCAGTCTGCGCCGTCCCCCTCCACTGTCGCCCACACGTCGCTGCCATGTGATCGTACTCCCCACACAGCCTGCATGTACGTCACTGCCCAGCATAAGACACTAGAATTTGGGTCCGAAACTCCGTCATCACGACGTAGGACAGGATCGGATGCCTCAGAGTCATTTTGAGGGAGAAAGTGCCCTCCGGACGTCCCATGTACGCACCTGCCGCCCACTTGCCTTGGGTTGCCAGATGCACGGTACCATAAACTGCAAACACGTTCCTTAAGTCCTCCTCGTCAGCCTCGAAGGGGACGTTGCGCAACTTCACCCACGTATAGTGGCGAGAGACGTCTATGAGACGCACTCTGACAGCTGGGGTTGCATCTATACTCACATGCTCGAATTTCTTCACCAACGACTCATACACAGCCGTCGAATTTAACTTGACGAAGATGCGATAGGCCCCATTCAGGGCCACACCATATACCTCATCATCCTGTGCTCCGTACGTCTCTCTGATGATTGTCGGAAGTAACACCTGCGCCGTAGAGGGGGAAATCGCCCCACGAAGCAGCTCAACGCCGACAGTGTTCACCCTCACACAATACCTGGAGTATATTTGGAGAGGGTTTCGGGGATCAACGTCCCCGCGGCCCGGTCTGTGACCAGGCCTCCCGGTGGATCACGGCCTGACCAACCTGGCTATTACTGCTGGATGCATGCAAATCGACGTATGAACCACAACCTGACTGATCAGGTACTGACTTTAGGTACCTATCCAGTGCCTTCTTGAAGACAGCCAGGGGCCTATTTGTAATCCCTCTTATGTATGAAGGGTGGCAGTTGAACAATCTTGGGCCCCTGACACTTACTGTGCTGTGTGACCATGGTATAATAGCACACAAAATGTATCATAAAAGAATAGCAGGAAAAGTTGGTAGATGGATCTACAACTTCCTAATAAATAGAGCACAAACAGTAATAGTAAACAGAGTAAAGTCCCAGGCAGCCACGGTATGAAGCTTTGTTCCACAAGGCACAGTACTCGCTCCCATTCTATTCCTCATCCTCATTTCTGACATAGACAGAGATGTAAGCCATAGCTCCGTGTCTTCCTTTGCAGATGACACCTGGATCACCATGGCAGTGACCTCCATCGAAGACACTGCGAGTCTCCAAGTGGACATCAACCAAATCTTCGAATGGGCCACTCAGAACATTATGAAGCTCAACGAGGAGAAATTTCAACTGTTCAAATATGGGAAACTTGAAGAAATTACAAATGTGTCAGGGTATACAAAAAATTCTAACCATAGAATAGAGCGGAAAAGTAATGTGAAGGACCTGGGAGTGATAATGTCAGAGGATCTCGCTTTCAAAGACCACAACAATGTATCTACCTCATCTGCTAGGAAAATGATAGGATGGATAATGAGAACCTTCAAAACTAGGGATGCCAAAGCCCATGATGATTCTCTTCAAATCGCTTATTCTCTCTAGACTGGAATACTGCTGTACACTAACGGCCCCCTTCAAGGCTGGCGACATTGCAAACCTGGAGAGTGTACAAAGAACTTTCACGGCACACATAAGTGCGATAAGGCACCTAAACTAATGGGAACGGTTGAAGATCCTTGATCTGTATTCCCTCGAATGCAGGCGAGAGAGAAATATGATAATATACACTTGGAAGGCCCTGGAGGGATTGGTACCAAACCTGCACATGAAAATCACTCCATATGAAATAAAAAACTCGGCAGGAGATGCAATATTCCCTCGATGAAAAGCAGGGGCGCCACGAGTACACTGAGAGACAACACAATAAGTGTCCGGGGTCCAAGACTGTTCAATTGTCTCCAAACATACATAAGGGGGATTACCAATAGACCCCTGGCTGTCTTCAAGAAGGCACTGGACAGGCACCTAAAGTCAGTACCTGACCAAGCGGGCTGTGGTTCGTACGTTAGCTTGCATGCGGCCAGCAGTAACAGTCTGGCTGATCAGACCCTGATCCACCATGAGGCCTGGTCTCAAACCGGGCCGCGAGGGCGTTGACCCCCGAAACCCTTTTTAGGTAAACTCCAGGTAATACCAGTGGCACTGGGGGATGTTTCATCTCCTGCTCGGTCTTTCCCTTTCGTAGGAAGTGATTTTCATGTTCAAATTTGGGACTAGTTCCTCTGGAAATTTCCAAGCTTATATTATGTACCTTCTTACCTGTGTTCCAGGGAACATAAATCAAGTGGCTTCAATCTTTCCCAGTAATTTAAGTACTTTATCGTACTTATGCTGTGAAAGTTCTCTGTACATTTTCCAGATCTACAGTTTTGCCAGCCTTGAAGGTGGCCGTTAGTGTACAGTAATATTCCAGCCTAGAGAGAACAAGCGATTTGAAGAGACTCATCATGGACTTGTCATCCCTAGTTTTGAAGATTATAGTAATTCATCGCATCATTTTCCCAGCAGATGTGCTAGATACATTGTTGTGATATTTGAACGTGAGATCCTCTGACATTATCACTACCAGATCCTTCACATTAGTTTCTCGTTCTATTTTGTAACTGGAATTTGTGTTATACTCTGATACATGAGTGAGATCGGTTGGATTTGAGTGGGACTTGCACTTAAGTTAATAGATTTATTAAAGCTTGCTCCTTGGGTACAATTGAAAATTGAGTTAGGCAAATATTCTGTTAGTGGGATGGATTGTTAAGGACCTGCCCAGTATGGGCTAACAGGCCTGCTGCAGTGCTCCTCCTTTCTTATGTTCTTATAAGTTTTCTATATCAGAGTAATTGAAGTTTATCCTCACTGAACTTCATATTTTTTCTGCGGCTCATTTAAACATTTGGTATTAGTGCCAGGGGAAAAAAGACAACCCTCCCCCACATACCATAAATACGACGACATTCATCTTTGCAAATATACAGGGTCTAAAGTCAGCAACGAACAGCAAAATATCTTTCATCCGTGGACTGCTTGCAGAGGCAAATGCAATGTTCGCGGCTTTCACAGAGACCCACATAAAGGATCATTTGGACAATGAAATATGGATCCCGGGTTATAACCTATACAGATGCGACAGAGTGAACAGGCAAACGAGAAGAGGAGGGTTGGCCTGTATATCACAGAGTCACTTATATGCTCTGAACTACTAAACGCCTCAAATGATGTTGTTGTTTTGGCAGTAAAGATCGAGAACCAACAATTCCAGGAACATCTTTTGAAAATAGACCACTGGAAAACTTTCCTGCTCCTGCCCCCAATATATTGCTACTGGGGGATTTCAACATAAGGCACGTAGAATGGAGGAATGAAGCAAATAATAGTGTAGCAGAGATAACCCCAGAAGGCAGCTCATGTGAAAAGTGGCACACAGACGAGCTTTCAAATCTCTGCACCAGATCCACCTTAAACCAGCAAATAATAGAGCCAACAAGTTTGGAGAATACACTGGACCTCGTCTTCACTAACAATGATGATCTGATACGAAATATTTCCATATCAAAAGCAATATACTCAGAACACAACGTAACAGAAATTCAGACATGTATGCGTGGGGCCCCAGACCGACAAAATGTGATCAGTCACGTGGGAGTCTTCACCAAATTCAACTTCAATAACAAAAACATAAGGTGGGACCAAGTCAACCAGGTCCTAAATGATATAAACTGGGAAGATATCCTAACCTATGTCTAGAAAGAAAAAATTACCTCTCAAGGGAGGTTCCTTGACGCTGGTGAGGGGTTCTTGTTATAGGGAATTGGATCTGTTCTCCATTTCCGTGCATTGAGCCTGAATGCCTCCCATCCCCCCTGCTTGCACTGTATAATCCTACGGGTTTAGCGCTCCCAATGATTATAATAATAATAATAATAATAATAATAATAATAATAATAATAGTAATAATAATAATAATAATAACAGATAAAAATTACTCTGTATCACTTGAGGTGTGCTCAAGACATAGTCCTTTAAGGAAAAGGAAGAGAAGATGCAAACTAGAAAGAGAAAGGCGCTCCCTATACAGGCGAAGGCAAAGAATAACAGAGCGGCTAAAAGAGGCCAATATGTCTGTAATACGAAGGGAGACACTTGTCAGAGAAATAGCAAACATCAAACTTAAGCTTAAGGAATCTTGCAGGGGTCAAGAAACGTGGGAAGAACTAAAAGTCATAAATGAAAATAAAAGAAACTCAAATCATTTCTTTTCTTATGCTAAATCTAAATCTAGAGCAACATCCAGTATTGGGTCCCTACTTAGATGAGACGGGTTCTACACAGATGACAGCAAGGAAATGAGTGAGTTACTCAAGTCCCAGTATGACTCGATTTTTAGCAACCCACTAACCAGACTGAAAGTCGAAGACCTAAAGGAATTTTTTATAAGCGAGATAGAATTTTGTAGATTCAAACCTATCTGATATTATCCTGACACCAAATGACTTCGAACAGGCGATAAATGACATGCCCACGAACTCTGCCCCAGGGCCAGACTCATGGAACTCCGTGTTCGACAAGAACTGCAAGAAACCCCTATCATGTGCTTTTAACTTCCTATGAAGAGAGAGTATGGACGCAGGGGTTGTCCCACAGCTGCTAAAAACAACAGAGATAACCCCACTCTACAAAGGGAGCAGTAAAGCAATAACAAAGAACTACAGACCGATAGTGGTAACATCGAATATCACAAAAATCTTAAAAAGGGTTCTAAAAAACAAGATCGCCAGCCACCTAGATACCCATCAGTTACACAACCCAGGGCAACATGGGTTCTGAGCAGGTCGCTCCTGCCTGTCCTAACTACTGGGCCACTATGACAAGGTCCTGGACGCTCTAGAAGACAAATTGCAGATGTAGTATACACAGACAAGTGTGACCATGGTGTAATAGCACACAAAATGTGTGATAAAGGAATAATAGGAAGAAATGGTTGATGGATCTATAATTTCTGAACAAATAGAACACATTGAGTGATAGTAAACAGAGTAAGGTCTGAGGCGGCTGCTGTTAAAAGCTCTGTTCCACAAGGCACAGTACTCACTCTCATCCTGTTCCTCATCCTCATATCTGACATAGACAGGGATGTAAGCCACAGCACCGTGTCTTGCTTTGCAGATGGCACCCGAATTTGCATGACAGTGTCCTCCATTGAAGACACTGCAAGACCCCAGGCGGACATCAACCAAATCTTTAAATGGGCCGCAGTAAAAAATATGAAGTTCAACGATGAGAAATTTCAATTACTCTGACATGGAAAACGTGAGGAAATTGAATCTATATCGGAGTATACAACTCAGGGGGTGTTGACACCAGGTTGCTCTTTGTGCAAGAAAGGTATAAAATACCGACAATATAAAAATTAAGACACATGTGTAGCATCTGGATATCTTTATTGTAGACGTTTCGCCATCCAGTGGCTTTATCATTACAGATTCTAGGGCATAATAGAAGACAGTAGAACTATATACAGAAGATGAGGTAATCAGTCCCTCAGCCTTGGAGTTAGTGTTCACAGCATCGTGGTGGAGGAGAATCTGGAGCAAAGGCAAGAAGACTGGCGGTTATATAGGCGTCAGTGGATAAGGACGTGTAGCAGACGAGGACATAGTCACTGGTAGGCGGGATTCCCCAGTGGAAGTAGGTCCTACCCAAAGGGATGGGTTAGTTGTAGCAGCCGTGAAGAAGGCGTCATCTTTTGTATATAGTTCTACTGTCTTCCTATTATGTCCTAGAATCTGTATTGATAAAGCCACTGGATGGCGAAACGTCTACAATAAAGATATCCAGATGTTGCACATGTGTCGTAACTTTCATATTGTCGGTATTTTATACCTTTCTCACACAACTTGTCAGACATTGCAACATCATGGAATTTTGGTTCAGAGGACATCTACAAGACCTTCTTCACGGCTGCTACAACTAACCCATCCCTTTGGGAAGGACCTACTTCCACTGGGGAATCCCGCCTTCCAGTGACTATGTCCTCGTCTGCTACACGTCCTTATCCACTGACGCCTATATAACCGCCAGTCTTCTTGCCTTTGCTCCAGATTCTCCACCACCACGATGCTGTGAACACTAACTCCAAGGCTGAGGGACTGATTGCCTCATCTTTTGTATATAGTTCGACTGTCTTCTATTATGTCCTAGAATCTGTACTGATAAAGCCACTGGATGGCGAAACGTCTACAGTAAAGATATCCAGATGTTGCACATGTGTCTTAACTTTCAGGTTGCTCTTTCCTGCCAACTGTGTAAGAAATGTGTAGCAAATGTTACTATGGTAGCATTCCAACTACACAATAGAGCGAAAAACTATTGCAAACTACCTGGGAGTTATAATATCAGAGTGTGGCATGCAAAGAGTACGTAACCTTTATTCGGCGCATGTACACACCCTCACTGAAAGGCTATCTCCTCCAACCAGCGAACCAGTACTAAGGGTCCGACGATGGGGCCCCGTCGTTCGATCAGTACCCAGGTTCAGCCAATGAGAAGATGGTTTTGGCAATCGCAGAGGTGTTGTGGGCACCACCCGCCTGTCTGCCCTTGTCATTTCCATTCTAGAGCTGGTTGAAGCACGGTCTGCTCTCTAGTGGCTTCTATTCTGCCTTGCTTAACGTGACTTGCACTAATACTTATTGTTGCACATAGTGCATATAGTATACATACCTCTGTTCTTACTTGGTGAAAGGATAATATAAGTCAAAAGTTTTTCTGCTGTATTTATTTTGCTCCCTTTACACCCAGGATAACAGGCCGTTGAATTCCTGGGTTGTAATACAGAGGATCTCCCTTTTAAAGACCACAGTATTGTATCAGTTGCATCTGATAGAAAAATGACAGGGTGGATAATGAGAGCCTTCAAACCTTGAGATGCCAAGCCCATGATGACATTCTTCAGTCACTTGTTCTATCTAGGCTGGAATATTGCTGCACACTAACAGCACCTTTCAAGGCAAGTGAAATTGCTGACCTAGAATATGTATAGAGACCCTTCACAGCACACATATGTGCGATAAAACACCTCAATTACTGGGAATGCTTGAAGTTCCTCAGCTTGCACTCCCAAGAATGCAGGCGGGAGAGATACATGATTGTATACACTTGGAAAATCCCATAGGGATTATTACCAAATCTGAACACAAAAATCACTCCCTATGAAAGCAAAAGACTCATCAGACGATGCAACATCCCGCCAGTGAAAAGCAGGGGCGCCAATAGCACGATAAGAGACAACATTATAAGTAATCCCCGTTATGTATGCCTCCCAGCATACATAAGGGGGATTACCAATAAACCCCTGGCTGTCTTCAAGAAGGCACTGGACAGGCACCTAAAGTCAATACTTAACCAGCCAGGATGTGGTTCATACATCGGTTTGCGTGTGGCAGACAGTAACAGCCTGGTTGATCAGGCCCTGATCCACCATGAGGCCTGGTCGCAAATCGGGCTGCAGGGGCGTTGACCCCCGAAACCCTCTCCAGGTATACTTCGTGTATTACTGAACCTCTTTTCTACAAAATTCAATTAAAGGTCATCTATTATCATTTACCCCTGGCACCCCAAACTTGCCTACCATGCATTCTATAACCGTTTCATTTTAGCATTCAGGTCCCCTATCACAATTACTTTCTCACTTGGTTCAAATTCCCAAAATTCTCATTTAGCATCTCCCAAAATCTGTCTCTCTCCTCTACTCTCCTCTCTTCTCCAGGTGCTTAAACACTTATTATAGCCTACTTTTCGCATCCAACCCTTATTTTACTCCACATAATTCTTGAATATATACATTTATTATCTCTCTTCTCATTCCATAACTGATCCTTCAACATTATTGCTACACCTTTCTTAGCTATAACTCATTCACAATAATAATAATAATAATAATAATAATAATAATAATAATAATAATAATAATAATAATAATACAAATGCTACTATTATTTCTACTGCTACCATTACTACTATTATTACTACAACTGCTTCTGCAACTGTTATTACTACTACTACTAGGACTACTGGCACTAAAGCTAATTATAAATATCTGTACTACTACTACTTCCACCACCACCACTGATATTACTACTAGTGCTACTACTTCTGTTACTACTACTTCTAGTATTACTACTACTACTACTTCTACTAGTGCTACCAGTGTCCTATTGCTACTACTACTGCTAGTGCTACTACTACTACTACCACCTACACCGCCACTACTGCTGCATGTTTGTTTCGTGTAAATTATAACATAGCACAGGTGTGCCTAGGAATACAACTGTTTCGTAACACAAGGGAAAGAAACATCTATATTGTTTAGATCACCACAAGCAAGACTAACTTAACGATGTAAAATAGAGCTTCAGCTGGTGCTGTTGCTGGACATAGTGCTGTTTTGGAAGACAGTGCTTGTGCTGCCACTTAGGTGACCACAGTTACTACTGCTGTGCTGCCACTTACGTGACCACAGTTACTACTGCTGTGCTGCCACTTACGTGACCACAGTTACTACTGCTGTGCTGCCACTTACGTGACCACAGTTACTACTGCTGTGCTGCCACTTACGTGACCACAGTTACTACTGCTGTGCTGCCACTTACGTGACCACAGTTACTACTGCTGTGCTGCCACTTACGTGACCACAGTTACTACTGCTGTGCTGCCACTTACGTGACCACAGTTACTACTGCTGTGCTGCCACTTACGTGACCACAGTTACTATTGCTGTGCTGCCACTTACGTGACCACAGTTACTACTGCTGTGCTGCCACTTACGTGACCACAGTTACTATTGCTGTGCTGCCACTTACGTGACCACAGTTACTACTGCTGTGCTGCCACTTACGTGACCACAGTTACTACTGCTGTGCTGCCACTTACGTGACCACAGTTACTACTGCTGTGCTGCCACTTACGTGACCACAGTTACTACTGCTGTGGTGCCACTTACGTGACCACAGTTACTACTGCTGTGCTGCCACTTACGTGACCACAGTTACTACTGCTGTGCTGTCACTTTATCGCTCCACTATGCGAAATGGTGCGTCAGCTGGTGATGGTGGTCCTGGTGTTTCCAAAGCAGCAGGTACAGATCTAGAAATATCAAATAGTGCTTCAGCTAAGATAAGATAAGATAAGATTTCGTTCGGATTTTTAACCCCGGAGGATTAGCCACCCAGGATAACCCAAGAAAGTCAGTGCGTCATCGAGGACTGTCTAACTTATTTCCATTGGGGTCCTTAATCTTGTCCCCCAGGATGCGACCCACACCAGTCGACTAACACCCAGGTACCTATTTGCTGCTAGGTGAACAGGACAACAGGTGTAAGGAAACGTGTCGAAATGTTTCCACCCGCCGGGAATCGAACCCGGGCCCTCCTTGTGTGAAGCGGGAGCTTTAGCCACCAGGCCACCGGACTGATGGTGTTAATGGTTCGGATGCTACTTCTGGGGACGGAGTTGGTTTAATTTTAGAAATAGCTGATGGTTCCGTTTCAAATACGGTTACTGAAGATGGTGTAGGTGCAGATCTAGAAACTGCAACAGCTGGGAACCCAGCCTCCACAAATTCCAGTCAACAAAGCAGAATTGTGTACATTTTATACTTAGGGTGTCTGTAGGCAAGGAATATCTGGAAAAACGAATGGAACATGAACTTATGACCATTCAATAAAATGGCATGTTCTCCTGACCAAAGCAGTGCGTCCTTTTATCTTCTGTAAACGTTTTCAGGATGAAATGTTTTATAAAACAATGATACAAAATAAACCGCCGTGCATACCATTTCAAAGGAACCAGGAAGTGCAAACCCACAAACCTTGGGGAAAATAACCATAGTAGTTACAACCATTCAATAGCAAGAGTTTTTATTAATTCAAATTCAAATTCAAATTCAAAGTTTATTCTCTATAAGGATTACAATGCTGAGTTTACAGAAATTTGGTTATTGTTTGGTTTACATGTAGTAAAACTGTGATTACAGAGTGTACCACTAGAACGCTTAGCATGGCTAGGCATTTCGGGCATACTTAGTTTTATTCTTAATTGTAAAATATTACAAATTATGAGGTAAGTTGGTATTATGGCTAAGTGACTAAATACTAGTTTGTGAGTTTAGCAATGTGAATGCTTTTGTTTTGGCACAGTATATAGTTTCAGTATTGGAGTATCACAGGATTCATTATTTTAAGACTGAGATTAATATTTCTGTTTATGGTCAAATGAGTGAGTGAGTGTAAGTGTGAACCACCAGGTGGTATTCGTGTAGTTAGTTGACGGGGTGTATCTAATGGTAGTTTTGAAGGTGATGAATGTGTCTGCAGTTCTAGAGTTCTCAGGTAGGGTATTCCAGATTTTAGGGCCTTTGACATACATTGAATTTTTGTAAAGGTTTAGTCGGACACGGGGAATGTCGTAGAGATGTTTGTTTCTGGTGTTATGCCTGTGGGTTCTGTCACAACTATCAAGAAAGCGCTTTTAGGTCAAGGATGATATTAGAGTTTAAGGCCCTGTAGATAT
>NC_091313.1:40215854-40220854 GCF_038502225.1 Cherax quadricarinatus
CAAGCACAGTTTAAAAGATGCGTGCTAGCAGTTGCAAATTGAAACGCAAAAAAAGGGTAATTCACTTGCACAAGGAAGTTGGCACAGAAAAGATATCAGAGTATGGAATAGTGCCAAAAATCACAGAAAAAAAAAAAAAAAAAATACACTGTGTACAGAATTGCTATATTGCACACAAAATAAAATTAATAAAAATGCAAATTATTAAATTCAAGAATATGGCAAAGGTTAACTGGTGTTAGCAGGGTGTACACTGGCAAAAAGAAAAAAAAATTGCACAATCTCAAGGTCAAAATTAATTAACTTCACAAGGAATTTTGGTAATTAATAGTAAATAAGCAGGTTCCCAAAAATACACTCAATGACTTGGGTATACAAAATAGCAAAATGCAATGCACATAGGTGAATATTCACTGATAAAACATAGAATATATGTAGAGCAAATAAATGGGGAAACAGAAGAAAAGTTTAATGGGCTAGGCACAGATTGTATCACTGCAGGTAGAATAAACTAATACTTAAGTACTTGAAGATTACACTTATTAAAAGGAAAAAACACTAACAAACAAAACAGTGCAAGGGTGTCAACAATCTGTGGCTAACTTGCAGGTGCAACTAACAAAATAACAGCACACAGGAATTACATGAAGACTGTATGTGAGAGGTAAATTGTATAAATGGTTAACACTGAACAATTTAAATCAATAACTGAGGTGCAAGAAGCAGAATAAAAAAACTGGAATTTAAAATGTAGGAGTGCAAAAATAAATTTACAAAATTTAAGAAGCTGTAGGTAAATGGCAAAATGTGCACTGATGACACTGAACAATTTACTGAAGTATGGCTTCAGTAACTAACTGTATTGGTGCAGGACAGTTAAATAATGTCACAAAATATTAGGAAATGCTAGGTAAGTCACCTGTTTACTTAACTTTGAGTGCAGATGGACGAAGGTACGGGTGCTCTAAGTAACACTACACGCCTCGTAGCATTTGTATACTGCTATGGGAGGGGCTTCAATCGTCATGGAAAAATTATCAGAATGGACTTGGGAAGAACAGGAAAGACCAGGGGTAACTCTGTGGAGGTATAAGATATTAGAAGACGTGGATACCCGGCGTGACCACAGCTGTGTGTTGGTTGTTTACACTGGCAAGCGTGTCTGGGCGCTGACTGACTCGGACTTCAGCACCCGGAGAACAAAACATTTACTGCACTACTCGAGCGTGCTAAAAACAAGCTTAAGTGAAACTTTGAACTGGGACGAGTAAGTTTTACTGTAACAAATCACTGGGGAAAACAGAACTGGTGATAACTGGGAATAAAACAGCAAGGAAAGGGAAAAAAAAAAAAAAAAATTAAACTGGGCAACACAAAAAAAAAAAAAAAAAACTGCACTGGCTGGAGGAATCGTAGGCGGCTGAGTAGTTGTAGACACTATGATGAGTCACGAGCTGCTGTGACACTGAACTTTGCTGGCTTAGGGGCTAAGCCAGCTGGGTTCCCTCCCGTAGGTTAAGCCAGGTAGAACTTCTTGGAGGAAACTGGGAAGAACACAACACACATGGGCGGCGAGGCGGACGTGGATTGCGTAGCAGAGAAGGCTGGTGTGTTTACACGCTGATTAGGGTATAAACCAACCCCAGAGCTGCCTCGTGGTCACTCGTGGAGCCACACGAAGAACACACTAAACGACCTCACCTCTACTTCTTGTAGCTGAGAAGGGCGTAGGGACGCTGTAGGAGGCAGGAGAATGGTGCTGGAGTGTTGAAGAAGGGCTGTAGAGAGGGTGATGAGGTGAACACGTGACTGCTAAGGCTGGAGATGGCGCCGTGGCGCCTATGTCCAGATTTTGTAGGGAAAAATCTGGGGCGAAGATCTATCTCGGGTCCCGTCAAGGCGGCTGGGAGTAACAGATAACTCTTTAGGCCAGCAGGTGCGTTGGATGGACGACGGATGATGTTGACTGGCGTCGGACCGATGGTGTTGACCCCTCCCACCTGAAGAAGGCTCACAATGCCGCTGACTCCGCTGTCACCACTGTTATTGCTGTTCTTACTGCTGAACAGCGGTTTAGTGCCGATGAAGGTAGGCGTGAGGTAGCAATGATACGGCCGTGGACTAGATTGGCTTTAATCGGGTGGAGGGTGAGTACACAGCGGGCAGTGTGAGGAGTGACCGCCAAGCCAGTCCGTGGAGGAGTACTTGTGTACGTCAAGTCGGTCGGTCCAGGAGTGAGAGTGGGTGGTCTGTGCTTCCCACCAACCTAGGTAGGCCTACAGAGGGCAGCACTGAATGCCGCGAAATATGAACTAGTCAGAGCAGACGGCTAGGCTGTGTGCTCTGACAGTACAGGCTGTCTACAATGACCCGGCTCTGGCTCCCGAAGGAGAATTGATTCTTTATTGTTGTTCAAGCACTGTTCTGGACAGTTCAGCTAGTGTGCCTCATAAGCGACTGTGATTTGGCAGTGAGGTTACTCCATCTCAACTGTTTCCTGAGCTGGGGACTGGGCTCTGTCGGCTCTGAGAATCTGCAGATTCATGGCATCCACCGTCTCCTCCTTGGTCAGGAAACACCCTCAGGAGTGTGCATATGTGTCTTACCTAACAACAGTGTGCTGACCATTTGCAGGAACATGCTCTGTTGCTCCTTGAGTTGATTGTGTTGCAAATAATATTCGTGAATGCCCTGTTGAGGGCCTGCGTTGTCGGTGGGTTCGAGGCAGGGGATATTATCCAGGCTGTTGGGACCCGTGGGGACTGCTGAGGATTGTATTTCTTCAATGAAACACCCCAGCCTGTTGCCACATGTCAAGTTGGGTAGCCGGCATCTGCTGGTGAGGTGTAGGCATAGCCAGGGAAACCTGCATAGTGGCTGTGCCGGGCAAAGAGTGCCTGCATTGCCGTGTTATGGCCGGTGGGGGCTCGTGTAGTGTTGTCTGCTGATTGCGTTTCCCAGATGTTTCTTGTTGGTGCCGCCTGTACCTTATATTTTTGTTTCTTCGTTGAAGTAGGGGGGAGAGGAGGCTTCTGTCCATGACGCCTGGTTGAGGCTTCAAGGATCGGAAATTTCTGGGCATTGAGTTGGGTGGCCTGATGAGAATTCTGCAGTATGGCAGGATTCTCTGCACCCATCGTCTTTTGAGGGTGATGCTCTGCCGTAGCCTGCTGCCATCTTACAGGCATCATGAATTCTAGCCAGCCTCTCGGGGCATCGAGGGTTCCAGGCATGGTGTTTCTGCCTTCAGTGCAGGCATCATGGAGTGGGTGGCGATGCAGTTTTCAGCTTGGTGATACAGTCCTCAGTTGGGTGGTCTGGTTACGGACACCGCACATTACTCTGTTCGGACAGAATGCAGCCAGGTGTCCATAATGTTGGCACTTGAAACAGCGAACCGGCTCTGCCGTGAAGGTCCTGACACCATACCTGCCCCAGGAACCGAGGTCTAGCTGGGACCTTGGTTGGTGCGTTGCCTGTCGTCTTTGCCTTGAGACGTGAGCGGCTACTGCCTCGATGCCCATCAGCGAGTGATGATGCCCACTCCGTGTCTGATGACACGGAGTAGTCTCGCAACTTCTTCGCTAGAATTGCGCCCCACATTTCTAAATCTGAGTCCTCCGTCGTGTCCCTGGAACATTGTGACCTCTTCCTTGCGGCTTTTGCCGCAAGGAGGTGCTCCAATTTTCCGCTACCTCCACATGTAGACTTTATTAACCCCACTAATCCATAGATTACTACTGTTTTATGTTGCCGGTACATTTCTATTCACAAATCATGACTCACCGTGGAATATTCAAGGTCTCAGGAAGTGTGAGCTTCAGGTGTTGCTTTCCTAGTTTTCCTCTGTCTGTTTACAAGAACCTATATTGCTCTCCACTGCTATCTGTCCCGTCTTGTGCTGTATCTTATTGCTTTTATCGGATCCTCTTCTTGATGGGACTTTGAATGCAAGTGCACTTCTTGTATGCACCGGTATACCACATTGTCAGATCTTTGTTCATACTTGGCCTGGTCCAGCAACTGGCTCCTTGGGTTTAACCCTGCCAAATGCAAAGTCATAAAGATTGGGGAAGGGCAAAGAAGACCACAGACACAACATAGTCTAGATGGACAAAGACTGCAAACCTCACTCAAGGAAAAAGACCTGGGGGTGAGTATAACACCGAGCATATTTCCTGAGGCGCACATCAATCAGATAACTGCTGCAGCATACGGGCGTCTGGCAAACCTACGGATAGCGTTCCGATACCTCAGTAAGGAATCGTTGAAGACTCTGTATACCATTTACATCAGGCCCATACTAGAGTATGCAGCACCAGTTTGGAATCCACACCTGGTCAAGCACGTCAAGAAATTAGAGAAAGTGCAAAGGTTTGCAACAAGACTAGTTCTAGAGTTAAGGGGATTGTTATACAAAGAAAGGTTGAGGGAAATCGGCCTGACGACACTGGAGGACAGGAGGGTCATGGGAGACATGATAATGACATATAAAATACTGCGCAGAATAGACAAGGTGGACAAAGACGGGATGTTCCAGAGATGAGACACAGAAACAAGAGGTCACAATTGGAAGCTGAAGACTCAGATGAATCAAAGGGATGTTAGGAAGTATTTCTTCAGTCATAGAGTAGTCAGGCCGTGGAATAGCCTAGAAAGTGAAGTAGTGGAGGCGGGAACCATACATAGTTTTAAGGCGAGGTATGATAAAGCTCATGGAGCAGGGAGAGAGGACCTAGTAGCAATCAGTGAAGAGGCGGGGCCAGGAGCTATGAATCGACCCCTGCAACCACAAATAGGTGAGTACATACACACACACACACACACACACACACACACACACACACACACACACACACACACACACACCCACACACACACACACACACACATGTGGAGACAGTGTAGTGGGTCACAAGCCTAGGCTCCAGGATCTTAGGTGCTTTTAGGGCGTGTTTTAGCAGCTAGAAAGCAACCAGTGTTAGTGACAACGTCAGTGA
>NC_091313.1:40225854-40397089 GCF_038502225.1 Cherax quadricarinatus
CCAGAAACTGCTGTATAGCCACATTAGGAGGAAGACAACAGTCAAGGACCAGGTGATAAGGCTGAGGAAAGAAGGTGGAGAACTCACAAGAAACGATCATGAGGTATGTGAGGAGCTCAACACGAGATTACATTGGAAGTATTTACAGTAGAGACAGGAAGGACTCTGGGGGGACAGACCAGATGGGGACACCAACAAGGAATACACCAACAAGTGTTGGACGACATACATACAGATGAGGAGGAGGTGAAGAAACTGCTAAGGGACATCGATACCTCAAAGGCAATGGGACCGGACAACATCTCTCCATGGGTCCTTAGAGAGGGACCAGATATGTTGTGCGTACCACTTACCACAATCTTCAACACATCCCTGGAAACTGGGCAACTACCTGAGGTATGGAAGACGGCAAATGTAGTTCCCATTTTCAAAAAAGGAGACAGAAAAGAGGCACTAAACTATAGACCTGTGTCATTGACGTGTATAGTATGCAAAATTATGGAGAAGATTATCAGGAGGAGAGTGGTGGAGCACCTGGAACGGAACAGGAGTATAAATGCCAACCAGCACGGATTCACGGAAGGCAAATCCTGTGTCACAAACCTTCTGGAGTTTTATGATAAAATAACAGAAGTAAGACAAGAGAGAGAGGGGTGGGTTGATTGCATCTTCTTGGACTGCAAGAAGGCTTTTGACACAGTTCCTCACAAGAGATTAGTGCAGAAGCTAGAGCATCAGGCGCATATAACAGGAAGGGCACTGCAATGGATCAGAGAATACCTGACAGGGAGGCAACAACGAGTCATGGTACGTAATGATGTATCACAGTGGGCACCTGTGACGAGCGGGGTCCCACAGGGGTCGGTCCTAGGACCAGTGCTATTTTTGGTATATGTGAACGACATGACGGAAGGGTTAGACTCAGAAGTGTCCCTGTTTGCAGATGATGTGAAGTTAATGAGGAGAATTAAATCTGATGAGGACCAGGCAGGACTTCAAAGAGACCTGGACAGACTGGACACCTGGTCCAGCAAATGGCTTCTCGAATTTAATCCTGCCAAATGCAAAGTCATGAAGATAGGGGAAGGGCACAGAAGACCACAGACAGAGTATAGGCTAGGTGGCCAAAGACTGCAAACCTCACTCAAGGAGAAAGATCTTGGGGTGAGTATAACACCGAGCATGTCTCCGGAAGCACACATCAATCAGATAACTGCTGCAGCATATGGGCGCCTGGCAAACCTGAGAACAGCATTCCGACACCTTAGTAAGGAATCATTCAAGACACTGTACACCGTGTATGTCAGGCCCATACTGGAGTATGCAGCACCTGTTTGGAACCCGCACTTGATAAAGCACGTCAAGAAACTAGAGAAAGTACAAAGGTTTGCAACAAGGTTAGTTCCAGAGCTAAGGGGAATGTCCTATGAAGAAAGATTAAGGGAAATCGGCCTGACGACACTGGAGGACAGGAGGGTCAGGGGAGACATGATAACGACATATAAAATACTGCGTGGAATAGACAAGGTGGACAAGGACAGGATGTTCCAGGGAGGGGACACAGAAACAAGAGGCCACAATTGGAAGTTGAAGACACAAATGAGTCAGAGAGATAGTAGGAAGTATTTCTTCAGTCATAGAGTTGTAAGGCAGTGGAATAGCCTAGAAAATGACGTAGTGGAGGCAGGAACCATACACAGTTTTAAGACGAGGTTTGATAAAGCTCATGGAGCGGGGAGAGAGAGGGTCTAGTAGCAACCGGTGAAGAGGCGGGGCCAGGAGCTAGGACTCGACCCCTGCAACCACAAATAGGTGAGTACAAATAGGTGAGTACACACACATACACACACACACACACACATGTGCTCATATACAACAGGCCTAGTGTCTAATCGACATGTGCCTACGACAAAATGGTAACTAACACAGACACACAGACACAGACACACACACACACATACACAGACAGACACACACACACACACACACACACACACACACACCAGCGGGGTCCCACAGGGGTCAGTCCTAGGACCAGTGCTGTTTCTGGTATTTGTGAACGACATGACGGAAGGAATAAACTCCGAGGTGTCCCTGTTTGCAGATGACGTGAAGTTGATGAGAAGAGTTCATTCGATCGAAGACCAGGCAGAAATACAAAGGGATCTGGACAGGCTGCAGACCTGGTCCAGCAACTGGCTCCTGGAGTTCAATCCCACCAAGTGCAAAGTCATGAGGATTGGGGAAGGGCAAAGAAGGCCGCAGACGGAGTACAGTCTAGGGGGCCAGAGACTACAAACATCACTCAAGGAAAAAGATCTTGGGGTGAGTATAACACCAGGCACATCTCCTGAAGCGCACATCAACCAAATAACTGCCGTAGCATATGGGCGCCTGCCAAACCTCAGAGCAGCATTCCGACATCTTAATAAGGAATCGTTCAGGACCCTGTACACCGTGTACGTTAGGCCCATATTGGAGGATGCGGCACCAGTTTGGAACCCACACCTAGCCAAGCATGTAAAGAAACTAGAGAAAGTGCAAAGGTTTGCAACAAGACTAGTCCCAGAGTTAAGAGGTATGTCCTATGAGGAGAGGTTAAGGGAAATCAACCTGACGACACTGGAGGACAGGAGAGATAGGGGGGACATGATAACGACTTACAAAATACTGAGAGGAATTGACAAGGTGGACAAAGACAGGATGTTCCAGAGACTGGACACAGCAACACGGGGACACAGTTGGAAACTGAAGACACAGATGAATCAAAGGGATGTTAGGAAGTATTTCTTCAGCCACAGAGTAGTCAGGAAGTGGAATAGTTTGGGAAGCGATGTAGTGGAGACAGGATCCATACATAGCTTTAAGCAGAGGTACGATAAAGCTCATGGTTCAGGGAGAGTGACCTAGTGGCGACCAGTGAAGAGGCGGGGCCAGGAGCTTGGGCTCAACCCCTGCAACCTCAACTATAGGTGAGTACAACTAGGTGAGTACACACACACACACACTACACACACACACACACTACACACACACACACACACACACACACACACACTACACACACACACACTACACACACACACACACTACACACACACACACTACACACACACACACACACACACACACACACACACACACACACACACACACACACACACACACTACACACACACACACACACACACTTGTGATTGATCTGAGGTGCCTTTAGTGAGCGTCTCCCACTTTCAAGTTGCAAATGGTCATGTGTCTCAAGGCAGGGTGTCATAGTTGCTGCTAAATTTGCAAGGGCATTCCTGTCAAACACTGAATTGTGGAGGTCGCACTCATTGGAATAGATAATAAAAATTATTAATTATTTTCTTGCTTAATCAAATGCAAACATGCAAACACTAGTGTTTGGGATATTACTTGTAGCACCATATTTTGTTAGTACTCTATTTCATAGGAAAAACATTGTTAGTGCCTGCAATAAATCAGTAAGATACTCAAATAAAGTGATTTACCAGTAATGTGACTACTGGTGGGACTACTACTGTACTAAGAAAGTGAGCTGATGTAGATTACATTTAACTCTTCATACTAATTTTTATTATTCAAGTGCTAATTTTTGGCAGCTTCAAACGTTGTTGAGGATTTAAATGTTCTGCATGTATGTACATACATAAGGGGAGACATGAATTACTACATTCAGTTACTACTTGGGGGAGCTGATGGAGTCGATAAAGACTGAAATGTATGGACCAAGAGCAAGTTGACATGGAAGCTAAATCACAGTTGAGTCACAGAATGTTAGGGAGCACTTTCTAAGTGTCAGGGTAGCAGTGAAGTGGATTGAACTAAATATGGAGGTAGGCGAGGCAAACTGAATATTGTGCTGTTAACAGTTTTAAGAGGAGGAGGCGGCATAATTTGGATGAAGAGATGATAAACAACTAATACCTGTCAATGAAGCTTTAGAGGCAGGGACCAGGAGTTAAAACTTGATCTTTACAAACACAGCTTATTTAGTGTACACACACGCACACGACACACACACACGACACACACACACACGACGCACACACACACACACACACACACTTGCATATACAGCAGGCCTAGTGTCTAATCGACATGTGCCTAGGACAAAATGGTAACTAACACACACACACACACACACACACACACACACACCCTCATCCACCATGAGGCCTTTTCACAGACTGGGCAGCGGGGGCGTTGACCCCCGGAACTCTCTCCAGGAATACTCCAGGTATGTATGCTGGGAAGCAGTTAAACAGTCTTGGGCCCCTCACACTTGTGTCTCTCAGTGTACTCGTGGGACCCCTGCTTTTCATTGGGAAAATGTTGCATCTCCTGCCGAGTCTTTTGCTTTCATAGGGAGTGATTTTCGTTTGCAAGTTTGGTACTAATCCCTCTAAGATTTTCGAAATGCATATTATCATATATCTCTCTCGCCTGCGTTCTGGGGAATACAAATCAAAGTACTTCAACCGTTTCCAGTAATTTAGGTGCTGTATCGTTCTTATGTGTGCCGTGAAAGTTCTTTGTACACTCTCCAGGTCAACAATTTCGCCTGCCTTGAAGGGGGCAGTTAGTGTACAGCAGTATTCCAGCCTAGAGAGAACAAGCGATTTGAAGAGAATCATCATGGGCTTGAGTTTCCTTGTTTTGAAGGTTCTCATTATAAATCCTATAATTTTTCTAGCAGATACGGTAAATGCTTTGTTGTGATGTTTGAAGGTGAGATCCTCTGACATTATCATTCCCAGGTCCTTCACATTACTTTTTTGCTCTATTGTATGGTTAGAATTTGTTGTATACTCTGATACAGTTTTAATTTCCTAAAGTTTTCCATATTTGAGTAGTTGAAATTTCTCTTCATTGAACTTCATATTATTTTGAGTGGCCCGTTCGAAGATTTAGTTGATGTCCGCTTGGAGTCTCGCTGTGTCTCTGGTGGAGGTCACTGTCATGGCAATTCGGGTGTCATCCACAAAGACACGGAGCTATTCCTAGTATATCTCCTTTGTAATATAATAATAAGATATTATTTCCTTTATAGTATGAAAATAAGATATTATCTTCTTTATAATATAATAATAAGGTATTTAAAGGACTCCAATGGTAATAAGCCACTTTGACTTTTTTTTGGGTTATCCCAGGTTCTCTACACATATGCTGCTATGTATGATAATCTATGTAACTGTATTCGCGTATACCTAAATAAACTTACTTGCATACACAGTAGAGGTGATAAGAGGGATGCTGATAAGATGGGTGAACATATATATAAGTAGTGACGCTAGTATCCATGTATTTCTGTTTTCGTTAATAAGCTTTATGCAACCAGTATTCTGGATAATAATGTTAAATGCTAAGTTGCTATTGAAAATATAATATATCCCAAGATGCATTTTATATAAAAAAAAAGATATGAATATCGATCAATAACAACACTGCACTAGCCAAGGGGTCGAACCCATGCTAATTCTGCTGGATGCGCTACTCTTAACGATCATATGGTCCAGTGGATTAGGGCGTCATGTGTTTTTGCCCACCATGAGGCAGGCCAAAGCAGCATGGGTTCGAGTCCTTGGCTAGTGCAGTGTTGTTATTGATCAATACCACTCGTTCAGGGTCACAATAATATAAAATACTGCTCGTACTAGTACATCAAACAGGGCCAAAATGAAATTAGCCTGGAGTCATCCACACCATCGTGTGTCCTTCGGTAGCAAGTACAACATTCAGTTCCGCTGGATGTGCTACTCTTAAGGATCGTATGGTCCAATGGATTAGGGCGTCATGTGTTTTTGCCCACCATGAGGCAGGCCAGAGCAGCATGGGTTCGAGTCCTTAGCTAATGCAGTGTTATCATTGATATATATATATATATATATATATATATATATATATATATATATATATATATATATATATATATATATATATATATATATATATATATATATATATATATGTCGTGCCTAATATGTAAAACTGGTCAATTAGCAAGAACTCATTTAAAATTAAGTCCTTTTTAAAATTTTCTCTTATACGTTTAAAGATATATTTTTTCATTAATGTTAATGTAAAAAATTTTAATTTTGCTCCAAAAGAATCTTAGAAAACTTGTGTGTGTGTGTGTGTGTGTACTCACCTATATGTACTCACCTATATGTGGTTGCAGGGGTCGATTCATAGCTCCTGGCCCCGCCTCTTTACTGGTCGATACTAATTCACTCTCTCCCTGCTCCATGATATTTGTCATACCTCTTCTTAAAGCTATTTATGGAACTTGCTTCCACTACTGCACTCTCCAGATTATTCCAGTTCCTGACAACTCTAAGACTAAAGAAATACTTCCTAACATCCCTATGACTCATCTGGGTTTTCAGTTTCCAATTGTGTCCCCGTGTTTCTGTATCCCGTCTCTGAAAAATTCGATCCTTGGCCACGTTGTCAATGCCTCTTAGTATTTTATATGTTGTTATCATGTCCCCTCTATCCCTCCTATCCTCTAGTGTCATCAGGTTGAGTTCCCTTAACCTCTCCTCACAAGACATACCCCTCAGTTCCGGGACTAATCGTGTTGCAATTTTTTGCACTTTCTCCAATTTCTTGACGTGTTTGACTAAGTGAGGGTTCCACACTGGCGCTGCATATTCCAGTATAGGCCTTATGTACACTGTGTACAATGTCGTGAATGACTCCTTACTCAGATGTCTAAACGCCAATCTCAGGTTTGCCAATCTCCCATATGCTGCAGCAGTTATTTGATTGATGTGTGCCTCAGGGGACATGTTCGTTATGATGCTTACCCCAAGATCCTTTTCTTTAACTGACGTTTTCAGCTGTTGGTTTCCTAACCTGTACTCCGTCTGCGGTCTTCTGTGTCCTTCCCCAATCTTCATGACCTTACACTTACTGGGGTTAAACTCCAGGAGCCATTTGTCGGACCATACTTGTAGTTTGTCCAGATCCCCTTGTAATCTTAACTGATCCTCTCCCACTTGTATTCTCCTCATCAGTTTCACATCATCAGCGAACAGTGACAGTTCTGAATCTATTCCTTCCACCATGTCATTCACGTATACAAGAAACAGCACCGGGCCTAGGACTGACCCTTGTGGAACCCCACTCGACACATTCGCCCACTCCGACACTTCAGCACGTAGCAACACACGTTGTTTCCTTCCTGTCAGGTATTCCCTGATCCATTGCAGTACTTTCCCCTATATTCCTGCCTGCTCCTCTAATTTTTGCACCAGTCTTTTGTGTGGTACTGTGTCAAAAGCCTTCTTGCAATCTAAGAAGATGCAATCTACCCATCCCTCTCTCTCCTGTCTTACTTCTGTTACCTTATCGTAGAACTCAAGTAAATTTGTGACACAGGATTTCCCATCTCTGAAGCCATGCTGACTGTCATGTATGAGCCCAATCTTTTCAATGTGTTCCACTACTTTTCTCCTGAGAATCTTTTCCATGACTTTACATACTATACAATACTATACTATATACGCACATGCATATATATATACATACATCTAGGTTTTTCTCCTTTTTCTAAATAGCTCTTGTTCTTCTTTATTTCTTCTATTGTCCATGGGGAAGTGGAAAAGAATCTTTCCTCCGTAAGCCATGCGTGTCGTATGAGGCGACTAAAATGCCGGGAGCAATGGGCTAGTAACCCCTTCTCCTGTAGACATTTACTAAAAAAGAGAAGAAGAAAAACTTTATAAAACTGGGATGCTTAAATGTGCGTGGATGTAGTGCGGATGACAAGAAACAGATGAGTGCTGATGTTATGAATGAAAAGAAGTTGGATGTCCTGGCCCTAAGCGAAACAAAGCTGAAGGGGGTAGGAGAGTTTCAGTGGGGGGAAATAAATGGGATTAAATCTGGAGTATCTGAGAGAGTTAGAGCAAAGGAAGGGGTAGCAGTAATGTTAAATGATCAGTTATGGAAGGAGAAAAGAGAATATGAATGTGTAAATTCAAGAATTATGTGGATTAAAGTGAAGGTTGGATGCGAGAAGTGGGTCATAATAAGCGTGTATGCACCTGGAGAAGAGAGGAATGTAGAGGAGAGAGAGAGATTTTGGGAGATGTTAAGTGAATGTATAGGAGCCTTTGAACCAAGTGAGAGAGTAATTGTGGTAGGGGACCTGAATGCTACAGTAGGAGAAACTTTTAGAGAGGGTGTGGTTGGCAAGTTTGGGGTGCCACGTGTAAATGATAATGGGAGCCCTTTGATTGAACTTTGTATAGAAAGGGGTTTAGTTATAGGTAATACACATTTTAAGAAAAAGAGGATAAATAAGTATACAAGATATGATGTAGGGCGAAATGACAGTAGTTTGTTGGATTATGTATTGGTAGATAAAAGACTGTTGAATAGACTTCAGGATGTACATGTTTATAGAGGGGCCACAGATATATCAGATCACTTTCTAGTTGTAGCTACACTGAGAGTAAAAGGTAGATGGGATACAAGGAGAATAGAAGCATCAGGGAAGAGAGAGGTGAAGGTTTATAAACTAAAAGAGGAGGCAGTTAGGGTAAGATATAAACAGCTATTGGAGGATAGATGGGTTAATGAGAGCATAGGCAATGGGGTCGAAGAGGTATGGGGTAGGTTTAAAAATGTAGTGTTAGAGTGTTCAGCAGAAGTTTGTGGTTACAGGAAAGTGGGTGCAGGAGGGAAGAGGAGCGATTGGTGGAATGATGATGTAAAGAGAGTAGTAAGGGAGAAAAAGTTAGCATATGAGAAGTTTTTACAAAGTAGAAGTGATGCAAGGAGGGAAGAGTATATGGAGAAAAAGAGAGAGGTTAAGAGAGTGGTGAAGCAATGTAAAAAGAGAGCAAATGAGAGAGTGGGTGAGATGTTATCAACAAATTTTGTTGAAAATAAGAAAAAGTTTTGGAGTGAGATTAACAAGTTAAGAAAGCCTAGAGAACAAATGGATTTGTCAGTTAAAAATAGGAGAGGAGAGTTATTAAATGGAGAGTTAGAGGTATTGGGAAGATGGAGGGAATATTTTGAGGAATTGTTAAATGTTGATGAAGATAGGGAAGCTGTGATTACGTGTATAGGGCAAGGAGGAATAACATCTTGTAGGAGTGAGGAAGAGCCAGTTGTGAGTGTGGGGGAAGTTCGTGAGGCAGTAGGTAAAATGAAAGGGGGTAAGGCAGCCGGGATTGATGGGATAAAGATAGAAATGTTAAAAGCAGGTGGGGATATAGTTTTGGAGTGGTTGGTGCAATTATTTAATAAATGTATGGAAGAGGGTAAGGTACCTAGGGATTGGCAGAGAGCATGCATAGTTCCTTTGTATAAAGGCAAAGGGGATAAAAGAGAGTGCAAAAATTATAGGGGGATAAGTCTGCTGAGTATACCTGGTAAAGTGTATGGTAGAGTTATAATTGAAAGAATTAAGAGTTAGACGGAGAATAGGATAGCAGATGAACAAGGAGGCTTTAGGAAAGGTAGGGGGTGTGTGGACCAGGTGTTTACAGTGAAACATATAAGTGAACAGTATTTAGAAAAGGCTAAAGAGGTCTTTGTGGCATTTATGGATTTGGAAAAGGCGTATGACAGGGTGGATAGGGGTGCAATGTGGCAGATGTTGCAAGTGTATGGTGTAGGAGGTAGGTTACTGAAAGCAGTGAAGAGTTTTTACGAGGATAGTGAGGCTCAAGTTAGAGTATGTAGGAAAGAGGGAAATTTTTTCCCAGTAAAAGTAGGCCTTAGACAAGGATGTGTGATGTCACCGTGGTTGTTTAATATATTTATAGATGGGGTTGTAAGAGAAGTAAATGCGAGGGTCTTGGCAAGAGGCGTGGAGCTAAAAGATAAAGAATCACACACAAAGTGGGAGTTGTCACAGCTGCTCTTTGCTGATGACACTGTGCTCTTGGGAGATTCTGAAGAGAAGTTGCAGAGACTGGTGGATGAATTTGGTAGGGTGTGCAAAAGAAGAAAATTAAAGGTGAATACAGGAAAGAGTAAGGTTATGAGGATAACAAAAAGATTAGGTGATGAAAGATTGGATATCAGATTGGAGGGAGAGAGTATGGAGGAGGTGAACGTATTCAGATATTTGGGAGTGGACGTGTCAGCGGATGGGTCTATGAAAGATGAGGTGAATCATAGAATTGATGAGGGAAAAAGAGTGAGTGGTGCACTTAGGAGTCTGTGGAGACAAAGAACTTTGTCCTTGGAGGCAAAGAGGGGAATGTATGAGAGTATAGTTTTACCAACGCTCTTTTATGGGTGTGAAGCATGGGTGATGAATGTTGCAGCGAGGAGAAGGCTGGAGGCAGTGGAGATGTCATGTCTGAGAGCAATGTGTGGTGTGAATATAATGCAGAGAATTCGTAGTTTGGAAGTTAGGAGGAGGTGCGGGATTACCAAAACTGTTGTCCAGAGGGCTGAGGAAGGGTTGTTGAGGTGGTTCGGACATGTAGAGAGAATGGAGCGAAACAGAATGACTTCAAGAGTGTATCAGTCTGTAGTGGAAGGAAGGCGGGGTAGGGGTCGGCCTAGGAAAGATTGGAGGGAGGGGGTAAAGGAGGTTTTGTGTGCGAGGGGCTTGGACTTCCAGCAGGCATGCGTGAGCGTGTTTGATAGGAGTGAATGGAGACAAATGGTTTTTAATACTTGACGTGCTGTTGGAGTGTGAGCAAAGTAACATTTATGAAGGGATTCAGGGAAACCGGCAGGCCGGACTTGAGTCCTGGAGATGGGAAGTACAGTGCCTGCACTCTGAAGGAGGGGTGTTAATGTTGCAGTTTAAAAACTGTAGTGTAAAGCACCCTTCTGGCAAGACAGTGATGGAGTGAATGATGGTGAAAGTTTTTCTTTTTCGGGCCACCCTGCCTTGGTGGGAATCGGCCAGTGTGATAATAATAATAAAAAAAAACAAGTCAGTGACACTGGTCTGTAGTTTAATGCTACCTGTCTATCCCCTTTCTTAAAAATTGGAACTACATGTGCTGTCTTCCACATCTCAGGCAACTGCCCTGTTTCGATAGATTTACTGAAGATTGCTGCTAATGGCACACACAGTTCCTCTGTTCCCTCTTTCAGTATCCATGGAGATATGTTATCTGGGCCCACCGCTTTTGAGGTACCGAGTTCGTCTAGCAATTTCTTCACCTCTACCCTGGTTATGTGTATTGTGTCCAGCTCCTGCTAGTGCACCCTACCTCCACAGTTTGCTGGAAGCATTCCTGACTCTATTGTGAATACTTCTCTAAATCTTTTGTTTAGTTCATCACATACTTCTTGGTCCCTCTTCGTGAGCACCCCTCCTTCTTTCCTCAGCCTGATTACCTGGTCCTTGACTGTTGTTTTTCTCCTAATGTGACTGTATAACAACTTTGGTTCAGATTTGGCTTTTGATGCTATGTCATTCTCGTATTGCCTCTGGGCCTCTCTCCTTATCCTTGCATATTTATTTCTGGTTCTTCTGCTCATCTCCTTGTTTTCTTGAGTCCTTTGCCTTCTATACCTTTTCCATGCTCTCGCACACTTGGCTTTGGCCTCTTTACACCTCCAATTAAACCATGGGCTCACTCTGTTCTTACCACTTTTTCTATTGCCCTTTGGTATGAACCTTTCCTCTGCCTCCCTGCACTTCGTGGTTACTATTTCCATCATTTCATTTACTGTCTTTCCATCTAGTTCTCTTTCCCACTGCACTTCATGCAGGAAACTTCTCATTCCTATGTAGTCCCCTTTTTTGAAGTTTGGTTTCTCTCTTTGTTCTCGTGCTACTGCATTCTCCACTGTTAACTCAACAAGATATTCAAAACTCAGGACATCATGATCACTAGCGCCAAGGGGTCTTTCGTGGGTGATATCCCTTATGTCTGAACTATTCAAGGTGAATATGAGATCCAGCCTTGCTGCAACATCTTCTCCTCTCTCTCTGGTTGTATCCCTAACATGTTGATGCATGAAGTTCTCCAATACAGTCTCCAACATCTTAGCCCTCCATGTTTCTGGTCCCCCATGTGGCTCTAGGTTTTCCCAGTCAATCTCTTAATGATTGAAATCCCCCATTATAAGCAATTTTGTCCTACCCATATGAGCCCTCCTGGCCACTTCAGCTAGTGTATCCACCATTGCCCTATTGCGCACATAATACTCTTCTCTTGTTCTCCTGCTGTTAAGTGGTGGGTTATACATCACTGCTATCATCACCTTTGGACCACCAGTCTGAAGTGTTCCTACAATGAAATCGTCTGTTTCCCTTCTTTCCATTACTCCCATCTCCTCAAAACTCCACTGGTTTTTTATGAGCAATGCTACTCCTCCCCCTGGGAGATGGGAGAGGAAGGTGCAGGCTGGGAGGGTGGGAGGCAGGGCACAATATTATGGAAGGCTGCTGTGACTGTGGAATTAGTGCTTAGGGGGGTGGTGGCTATGGAGTGAGGTTCGTTTCTGTATACTGTGTTTGGTTGATATGTGGTGACAGGGGTTGAGAGGTTTCTGTAAGCATTTGTGTTTGATGTTCACCCTAAGGCTGAGTTTTCCTGTCTGTCGTTGCCTGTCCTGTCTCTCTTTCCTTCCACTGGTTCTGTCTTGCTCTCACTTTCAGTTGTTCCCTTTCCTTTTGTGTTCTGTCTCGATTGAGGAACACTTTATGATAATCTGGAGAGTCCTTTAAGAGTGGTTTCTGTTGTAGTATCCTGTTCCGTACCACATCTGTCTTGAATGTCAATCTGATTGGTCGATTTTTTTCCCTCGAATACCCCCCAAGTCTGTGAAAATTTTCTACCTGAGACTATGTCCCTCTCTCCTGTTATTGCAATGATGTTCTTAATCTCTGTTTTCTCCCAATTCTTTCTTTCATCATAGGTCTGCCCTTCAGCCTCCTGAAGCCCATGAATAATTATTGATCTCTCCCTCTCCTCTTCCCCTTTCTTTTCCCTCTGTATCTCTGGATCTGATTTAAGCATCTCCTTTGCTGTTTCCCTAATCATCTCCCAGACACCATGATGGCCTGATATTACTGCTGCAAAAGACTGCTTAGATCCATCCTCTCCTTCAGTCCCCTCACTGCCTGCTGATGTTCCCATTTCAGTCATCTTGCTCCTTTCGGACCTCATCTTTAGATCCCGCTTCAGCACATCCATTTCTTTCTCCAATCTCTGTATTATCTTTGCCTCAGCTACTACAGCTCGTGATTCCCACTACTTGCTCTCTGCAGATATTTGCTCTAACATGTTATTGCAAAGCTCGTTTAACCTTTTCTCCCATTGTTGTTCCATTTTGTTCTAGGTCCGTCCTACCCATTCTTCCTTTTCCGACCAGCCATCATCGGTTCCCTTGCCTTTACGTCCTCCCTTTTGAGAGCCCATTTTATTTTTATCCTGTTGGGATGTTCTAGCTGCTTCAGCTTATCGTAAAAATGTGTGTGTGTGGCGGGGGATTTATGAGCTAATGTGTTTGGTTAGGTTAGGTTTGTCTGAGTATGTGTATACGTGTGCATGAGTGTGTGTTTATATGTGTATATTTGTGTGTGGGTGTGTGTGTGTGTGTGTGTGTGTACTTACCTAGTTGAGGTTGCAGGGGTCGATTCCAAGCTCCTGGTCCTGCCTCTTCACTAGTCACCACTAGGTCACTCTCCCTGAACCATGAGCTTTATCGTACCTCTGCTTAAAGCTATGTATGGATCCTGCCTCCACTACATCACTTCCCAAACTATTCCACTTACTGACTACTCTGTCACTGAAGAAATACTTCCTAACATCCCTGTGATTCATCTGAGTCTTCAGCTTCCAACTGTGTCCCCTTGTTGCTGTGTCCAGTCTCTGGAACATCCTGTCTTTGTCCACCTTGTCAATTCCTCTCAGTATTTTGTAAGTCGTTATCATGTCCCCCCTGTCTCTCCTGCCCTCCAGTGTCGTCAGGTTGATTTCCCTTAACCTCTCCTCGTAGGACATGCCTCTTAGCTCTAGGACTAGTCTTGTTGCAAACCTTTTCACTTTCTCTAGTTTCTTTATATGCTTGGCGAGGTGTGGGTTCCAAACTGGTGCCGCATACTCCAATATAGGCCTAACGTACACGGTGTACAGAGTCCTGAACGATTCCTTATTAAGATGTGGAATGCTGTTCTGAGGTTTGCTAGGCGCCCATATGCTGCAGCAGTTATTTGGTTGATGTGCGCTTCAGGAGATGTGCCTGGTGTTATACTCACCCCAAGATCTTTTTCCTTGAGTGAGGTTTGTAGTCTCTGGCCCCCTAGACTGTACTCCGTCTGCAGTCTTCTTTGCCCTTCCCCAATCTTCATGACTTTGCACTTGGTGGGATTGAACTCCAGGAGCCAATTGCTGGACCAGGTCTGCAGCCTGTCCAGATCCCTTTGTAGTTCTGCCTGGTCTTCGATCGAATGAATTTTTCTCATCAACTTCACGTCTTCTGCAAACAGGGACATCTCAGAGTTTATTCCTTCTGTCATGTCGTTCACAAATACCAGAAACAGCACTGGTCCTAAGACTGACCCCTGTGGGACCCCGCTTGTCACAGGTGCCCACTCTGACACCTCGCCACGTACCATTACTCGCTGCTGTCTTCCTGACAAATATTCCCTGATCCATTATAGTGCCTTCCCTGTTATCCCTGCTTGGTCCTCCAGTTTTTGCACTAATCTCTTGTGTGGAACTGTGTCAAACGCCTTCTTGCAGTCCAAGAAAATGCAATCCACCCACCCCTCTCTCTCTTGTCTTACTGCTGTCACCTTGTCATAGAACTCCAGTAGGTTTGTGACACAGGATTTCCCGTCCCTGAAACCATGTTGGGTGCTGTTGATGAGATCATTCCTTTCTAGGTGTTCCACCACTCTTCTCCTGATAATCTTCTCCATGACTTTGCATACTATACATGTCAGTGACACTGGTCTGTAGTTTAGTGCTTCATGTCTGTCTCCTTTTTTAAAAATTGGGACTACATTTGCTGTCTTCCATGCCTCAGGCAATCTCCCTGTTTCGATAGATGTATTGAATATTGTTGTTAGGGGTACACATAGCGCCTCTGCTCCCTCTCTCAGGACCCATGGAGAGATGTTATCTGGCCCCATTGCCTTTGAGGTATCTAACTCACTCAGAAGCCTCTTCACTTCTTCCTCGGTTGTGTGTACCGTGTCCAGCACTTGATGGTGTGCCACACCTCTCCATCTTTCTGGAGCCCCTTCCGTCTCCTCTGTGAACACTTCTTTGAATCTCTTGTTGAGTTCCTCACATACTTCACGGTCATTTCTTGTTGTCTCTCCTCCTTCCTTCCTTAGCCTGATTACCTGGTCCTTGACTGTTGTTTTCCTCCTGATGTGGCTGTATAACAGCTTCGGGTCAGATTTGGTTTTCGCTGCTATGTCGTTTTCATATTGTCGTTGGGCCTCCCTTCATGTCTGTGCATTTTCATTTCTGGCTCTACGACTGCTCTCTTTATTCTCCTGGGTTCTTTGGCTTCTATATTTCTTCCATTCCCTAGCACACTTGGATTTGCCTCCCTGCACCTTTGGGTGAACGATGGGCTCATCCTGGCTTTCTCATTATTCCTGTTACCTTTGGGTACAAACCTCTCCTCAGCCTCCTTGCACATTGTTGCTACGTATTCCATCATCTCATTAACTGGCTTCCCTGCCAGTTCTCTGTCCCACTGAACCTCGTTCAGGAAGTTCCTCATTCCCATGTAGTCCCCTTTCTTGTAGTTTGGTTTCATTTGTCCTGGCCTTCCTGCTTCTCCCTCCACTTGTAGCTGTACTGTGTATTCGAAGCTCAAAACCACATGATTGCTGGCCCCAAGTGGTCTTTCATATGTGATGTCCTCAATATCTGCACTGCTCAAGGTGAATACTAAGTCCAGTCTTGCTGGCTCATCCTCTCCTCTCTCTCTTGTAGTGTCCCTTACGTGTTGGTACATGAAGTTTTCCAGTACCACCTCCATAATCTTAGCCCTCCATGTATCTTGGCCCCCATGTGGCTCCAGGTTCTCCCAGTCGATCTCCTTGTGGTTAAAGTCGCCCATGATCAGGAGTTTTGCCCTGCATGCATGAGCTCTTCTGGCCACTGCAGCCAGTGTGTCAACCATCGCTCTATTGCTCTCGTCATACTCATGCTCTGGTCTCCTGCTGTTCTGTGGTGGGTTATACATCACTGCAATTACCACCTTGGGACTTCCAGAATGAAGGGTTCCCGCTATGTAATCACTTTCTTCTCCGCTGTCTCCTCTCTCCAGCTCATCAAAATTCAATCGGTGTTTGATCAGCAGTGCCACTCCTCCACCCCCCCCCTGTTCCTTCTGTCTTTCCTCAGGATCTGGTATCCCGTTGGAAAGATGGCATCTGTTATCATATCTGTAAGCTTGGTTTCTGTGAGTGCTATGATGTCTGGTGATGTCTCTTTGACTCTTTCGAGCCACTCCTCCCACTTGTTTTGTTATTCCCTCAGCGTTTGTGTACCATACCTTCAGTTTCCTTTCCAATACTGTGGTTTGGGGGGCCTGTGGGGGTGGGAGACCTGGTAGCATACTGTGGGATTCTATGATTGGGGGTTGGGTGGAAGCTGTGGGTATGGACTGTAGTGTGTGTTGGGATGGTGTGATAGGTTGTGGGGTTCTGAGGATAGTTGTGTGTGTGCTTGCCCTTGCTTCTCTGTTCTGCTCTGACTGACCTCTGCTGGTTCCATCCTTGTTTCCTTTCCTATCTCCTCTCGCTTATTTGTCCTCTCCCTCAGCTGCTGTCTCTCTGTTTGTGTTCTGTCTCTGTCTAGGAACACCTTCTTGTACTCTTCCGAGTTTTTCAACCTTGGTTTCTCTTGGAGGATCCTGTTCTTCACTGTTTCTGTTCTGAGAATCAGCTTGATCGGTCGATTTCTCCCCTTCACGTACCCCCCTATTCTCTGAAAATTTACAATCTCGTCCATGTCTTCTCCCCCTATTTCTGTGATGATTTTCCCAATCTCCTTTCTTTCTTCCTGCCTTCTTTCAGTGTGTCTTTTCCTCTCTCTCCCGAAGCCCATGGATAAACACTGATTTTGCCCTTGCCTCCTCCCATTGCCTCTCCCTCTGTGACTCTGGTTCCTGTCTGTATATGGTCATTTTCTCCCTTGAATTTTTCCAGTGGCTCTTGGTAGCATGGTTGTGCCTCAGCATTCGACTTATCTCCCTCTCTATCTGCACCCAGCTGCTCTTTCCTTTTACTCCCTGACCCTTCTTTGCAGGCCGATATGACCTTAGCATAATTCATATCTCCTTCCTTCCTGTTCATCCTCTCAGCTTCATATGCTGTGTCTTCTCTGGTCACTGCCCCTGAGACTTGCTTCAGCCTGTTTATCTCAAATTCTAGGACCCTCACCCTGTCTACTGCAGTTTCGACTTGTGCCTCCCATTTCTTCGTCTCCTTCTCCAACCTATTTTCCCATTTTGCACAGAGCTCTTTTTCCATTTTTTCAGAAAGCTCTCCTAATTTTCTCTCCCATTCTTGCTCCATCCTTTTCCACTGCTCCTCCATCCATTCCTCCCTACCAATACCATTGTCATCTGATTCCTGATTCCTATGAGTCCCAACCAATTTTTTTATAGTAAAGGAAAGAGAAAGAGAGAGAGAGAGAAAAAGAGAGAGAGAGAGAGAGAGAGAGAGAGAGAGAGAGAGAGAGAGAGAGAGAGAGAGAGAGAGAGAGAGAGAGAGAGAGAGAGAGAGAGAGAGAGAGGAAAGGTAGAAGGAGAGGGGGAGAGTGAAAAGGAAAAGGGGGAGAGAGTAAGAGAAAGAGAGAAGGAGAGAAGGGAAAGATAGGAGGAGAGAAGGGAGAGATAGAAGGAGAGAAGGGAGAGATAGGAGGAGAGAAGGGAGAGATAGGAGGAGAGAAGGGAGAGATAGGAGGAGAGAAGGGAGAGATAGGAGGAGAGAAGGGAGAGATAGGAGGAGAGAAGGGAGAGATAGGAGGAGAGAAGGGAGAGATAGGAGGAGAGAAGGGAGAGATAGGAGGAGAGAAGGGAGAGATAGGAGGAGAGAAGGGAGAGATAGGAGGAGAGAAGGGAGAGATAGGAGGAGAGAAGGGAGAGATAGGAGGTGAGAAGGGAGAGATAGGAGGTGAGAAGGGAGAGATAGGAGGGGAGAAGGGAGAGATAGGAGGAGAGAAGGGAGAGAGTGAGAAGAGAGAAGGGAGAGAGTGAGAAGAGAGAAGGGAGAGAGTGAGAAGAGAGAAGGGAGAGAATGAGAAGAGAGAAGGGAGAGAATGAGAAGAGAGAGAGAGAGAGTGAGAAGAGAGAAAGAGAGAGAGAGAGAGAGAGAGAGAGAGAGAGAGAGAGAGAGAGAGAGAGAGAGAGAGAGAGAGAGAGAGAGAGAGAGAGAGAGAGAGAGAGAGAGAGAAGAATAGAGAGAGAGAGAGGAAGATAGTTAATGAAATACGGAATACCATTTTCCAATCACGCAGCTACCGAAATGTATATAGTTTTTAATTTGTTTGAATAATAATAATTACAATAATAATGTCTATAATAATATTCGGAACCGAGTAAAGAAAGCAAATACTGAGACAGATAACAGAAGTAGGATACAACGATCAATATGAACAAATGCAGAACAACAAATAATCAGTAGTTGATCAGTAGCAACACACAGAATCTGTATTAAGTAGAGTGAACGGCAGACAACAAGCATAACAAGAGGAATATCAAAAATAAACTAGATGTGTTCACTCGCAGATGCGAGGCGCGATGCTGGACCATCAACATGACCTGGCGATCATTACAGAGTAAAGTAAGACGCCATTTTTTATGACATAACCATCACTATGTTAACAAGGGTAACTATAGTGTGACAAAGGGTAAGTATAGTGTGACTAGTTGTAAGTATAGTGTGACAAAGGGTAAGTATATTATAACCAGTGGTAAGTATAGTGTGACCAGTGGTAAGTATAGTGTGACTAGTTGTAAGTATAGTGTGACAAAGGGTAAGTATATTATAACCAGTGGTAAGTATAGTGTGACCAGTGGTAAGTATAGTGTGACCAGTGGTAAGTATAGTGTGACTAGTTGTAAGTATAGTGTGACAAAGGGTAAGTATATTATAACCAGTGGTAAGTACAGTGTGACCAGTGGTAAGTATAGTGTGACCAGTGGTGAGTATAGTGTGACTAGTTGTAAGTGTAGTGTGACAAAGGGTAAGTATATTATAACCAGTGGTAAGTACAGTGTGACCAGTGGTAAGTATAGTGTGACCAGTGGTAAGTATAGTGTGACTAGTTGTAAGTATAGTGTGACAAAGGGTAAGTATAGTATAACCAGTGGTAAGTATAGTGTGACCAGTGGTAAGTATAGTGTGACCAGTGGTAAGTATAGTGTGACTAGGATGGATAATGAAAATCTTCAAAACTAGGAATGCCAAGCTCATGATGACACTCTTCAGGTCGATTGTTCTATCTAGGCTGGAATATTGCTGCACGCTAACAGCACCTTTCAAGGCAGGTGAAATTGCTGACCTAGAAATTGTATAGAGAGCCTTCACGGCGCGCATAACTGCGATAAAACACCTCAATTACTGGGAACGCTTGAAGTTCCTAAACCTGTACTCCCTAGAAGGCAGATGATGCAACGTCCCCCCAATGAAAAGCAGGGGTGCCAGTAGCACGGTAAGAGACAACACAATAAGTGTCAGGGGCCAAAGACTGTTCAACTGCCTCCCATCATTCTTAAGGGGGATTACCAATAGACCCCTGGCTGTCTTCAAGCAGGCACCGGACAGCCACCTAAAGTCAGTACCTGACCAGCAGGGCTATGGTTCGTTCGTTGGACTGCATGCAGCAAGCAGTAACAGCCTGGTTGATCAAGCCATGGTCCACCTTGAGGCCTGGTCGCAGACCGGGCCCCGGGGGCATTGACCCACCGCACTCTCTCCAGGTATACTCCTAGTAAGTATAGTGTGACCTGTGTTAAGTAGAGTGTGACCAAGAGTAAGTACAGTGTGACCAGCGGTAAGTATAGTGTGACTAATGGTAAGTATAGTGTGACCAGTGATAAGTATAGTGTGACCAGTATTAAGTATAGTGTGGACAGTGGTAAGTATAGTGTGACCAGTGGTAAGTATAGTGTGACCAGTAGTAAGTATAGTGTGACCAATGATAAGTATAGTGTGACCAGTGGTAAGTATAGTATGACCAACGGTAAGTATAGTGTGACCAGTGGTAAGTATAGTGTGACCAGTGGTAAGTATAGTGTGGGGCCAGTGGTAAATATAGTGTGGCCAGTGGTAAGTATAGTGTGACCAGTAGTAAGTATAGTGTGACCAGTGGTAAGTATAGTGTAACCAGTAGTAAGTATAGTGTGACCAGTAGTAAGTATAGTGTGACCAGTGGTAAGCATAGTGTGACCAGTGGAAAGTATGGTGTGACCAGTTGTGTGCATAGTGTGACCCCGTGGTATGTATAGTGTGAGAGTGGTAAGTATAGTGTGACGAAGGGTAAGTATAGTGTGACCAGTGTTAAGTATAGTGTGACCAAGGGTAAGTATAGTGTGACCAATGGTATGTATAATGTGACCAATGGTAAGTATAGTGTGACCAAGGGTAATTATAGTGTGACCAGTGGTAAGTACAGCGTGACCAAGGGCAAGTATAGTGTGACCAAGGGTAAGTATAGTGTGACCAAGGTTAATTATAGTGTGACCAGTGGTAAATATAGTGTGACCAAAGGTAAGTATAGTGTGACCAAGGGTAAGTATAGTGTGACCAATGGTATGTATAATGTGACCAGTGGTAAGTATAGTGTGACCAAGGGTAATTATAGCGTGACCAGTGGTAAGTATAGCGTGACCAAGGGTAAGTATAGTGTGACCAATGGTATGTATAATGTGACCAGTGGTAAGTATAGTGTGACCAAGGGTAATTATAGCGTGACCAGTGGTAAGTATAGCGTGACCAAGGGTAAGTATAGTATGGCACCTGGTGAAGATACCCAGTTTCTTCTTGAAGGCTTCTGCACTTGTTCCAGCCGTGTTTCTGATATCTTCTGTTAAGATGTTTAATAGTCTGGGACGCCAAATATTGATACAGTGTTCCCTTATTGTCCCCACCTCACCCCTCCTCACTGGGATTATTTTACACTTCCTCCCACATCTCTCACTCCAGTAAGTTGTAATGGCAGTGTGCAGATTTGGGACCAGGCCCTCGAGTACTTTCCATGTATATATTATCATGTATCTCTCCTCCGCTGGGCAAGGACTAGGAAAGAGTCAGAAAATGAAAGGTACCTGTAATAGATTGCAAGGGTACCTTTCATTTTCCGAAAGGTACACTTATTTAAGGGTACCTTTCATTTCTGAGAGGTACCCTTGTTTAAGAAAGTTAACGTGTAGATTCCTCTGTGGGTCCAGCACAGAGGAATCTACACGTTAACTTTCTTAAACACCAGATTAACTAGCGGCCCATGGAAGGATGACACTTTTTTGTTTAGTAAAGGAGCGATGAGAAACACCGAAGTTACTATTCACTGAAGAAAGAAGGGAAAAGAAGACTTGCGTCATAGAGATTTTTCGTAGTGGAAGAGAGAAATGAGAAACAAGAACTTCCGTTCTCCTTGCTTCTCATTTCTCTCTTCCACTACGAAAAATCTCTATGACCCTTTTGAAGCTATAGAATGAATGGGAAGAGTCCACAGAAGCTCTTGTATATACTAATATCTATGAGAATCTGGGTACAGTAGGACCATAAAGCACACACTGGGTATTACATTGATTTCATGTGAAGGGAACATAAAAAGTCCACGTAAAAAATCTTGGCAGGGAAGCACACACACAGGAACACACTAGGTTTTCAGAGACTAGCTTAGCTGAGGAAGAAGTCAGAGTCAGTACATGGATGTAAAGGATAATGAAAAAATTATTTTAAATAAATTGAGTGTGACTGGTGAATTTAAATAAAGTTGTTTTTCTTCCATGTAATGAAGTATCAGTTTTCTTGGTATTGTCACCTAAACTCTACTTTCTCTCCTTTTTTAGGGTTTCAGTATTTTTCTTTTACATTTACTTTTCTCTGTGGTAGTGGAGAGGAGTAACACATTACTTCACCTACTGTTACCACGTACAGATGATAAACATAACCATTGCTATTTGTCAAAGGTGTTATTTTATGGAGACTGGGATTACTGTAATTTCTCAGGAAGGACAGCTCCAGTGTTGCTGTTCCTTATCTTCAGAATTTTGTGTTATTTAATGTCATTACCTCCATTACCTGTTTTAAGTAACCTTGTAATTCTTTTTACTAACTCCTTATTTCTCTGCCTTGGTCAGCCTTGAGAACGTAGTGAGCTAAGAAGGTTAACATAAATTCTAATCCCATTCCATGGGAGATGTACCGTGTACATCGTAAATGTGTGCAAATCACAAAGAGGCAAAATACACATCAGTTTAGCCAAGCTATAGCCGGTTAAAGTTCTCTATCATCCTTCCACACTCATCTCATTTTCCATCAGGATGTGGCATAGCTTTCAGCTGACAGAATATCTTCTCATTCTGATTGTTAGCTCAGCTAACGTTACATCTGTACTTATGATACTAGCTGCCAGGTATGGCTAATGCACTTCTTTGTCTCTGTGGATCCATATAGTTTATTAAAGTTGAAGTCTCTTAGAAGATTCGTAATGCGGGTTTATTCTTTACCTTCCTAGATGAGTTCTGGTGTTTTCTCTGGGTTGAAGACTCTCGGACTTCCTTTAAAACTGGTCATAACAACAGTACACTTTGATAATGCATCTGTCTCACAGGGAAGTAGAAATCAGATAGATAAAGAGAAGTCTCACATAGAAGCAGCTGTGTCACATAGAAGCAACTGTGTCACATAGAAGCAGCTATGTCACATAGAAGCAGCTGAATCACATAGAAGTAGGTGTGTCACATAGAAGCAGCTATGTCACATAGAAGCAGCTATGTCACAAAGAAGCAGCTTTGTCACATAGAAGCAGCTGTGTCACATAGAAGCAGCTGTGTCACATAGAAGCAGCTGTGTCACATAGAAGCAGCTGTGTCACATAGACGCAGTTGTGTCACATAGAACCGGTTGTGTTACATAGAAGCAGCTGTGTCACATAGAAGCAGTTGTGTTACATGTAAGCAGTTGTGTCACATAGAAACATGGAAGCGGTTGTGTCACATAGAAGCAGCTGTGTCACATAGCAGCGGCTGTGCCACGTAGAAGTAGCTGTGTCACATAGAAGCAGTTGTGTCACATAAAAGCAATTGTATCACGTAGAAGCATCTCTATCACAGTCACGTACAAGCAGTAGCCTCACGCAGTAGTTGTAGTATCACATAGAAGTAGTAGTCTCACACGGTAGTAGTAGTCTCAAATAGAAGCAGTAGTCTCACATAGAAGCAGTAGTCTCACATAGAAGCAGTAGTCTCACATAGAAGCAGTAGTTTCACATAGAAGCAGTAGTCTCACATAGGATCAGTAGTCTCACATAGAAGCAGTAGTTTCACATAGAAGAAGTAGTCTCACATAGAAACAGTAGTCTCACACAGAAGCAGTAGTCTCACATAGAAGCAGTAGTCTCACATAGAAGCAGTAGTCTCACACAGAAGCAGTAGTCTCACATAGAAGCAGTAGTCTCACATAGAAGCAGTAGTCTCACATAGAAGCAGTAGTCTCACATAGAAGCAGTAGTCTCACATAGAAGCAGTAGTCTCACATAGAAGCAGTAGTCTCACACATAAGCAGTAGTCTCACATAGAAGCAGTAGTCTCACATAGAAGCAGTAGTCTCACATAGAAGCAGTAGTCTCAAATAGAAGCAGTAGTCTCACATAGAAGTAGTAGTCTCACATAGAAGCAGTAGTCTCACATAGAAGCAGTAGTCTCACATAGAAGCAGTAGTCTCACATAGAAGCAGTAGTCTCACATAGAAGCAGTAGTCTCACATAGAAGCAGTAGTCTCACATAGAAGCAGTAGTCTCACATAGAAGCAGTAGTCTCACATAGAAGTAGTAGTCTCACATAGAAGCAGTAGTCTCACATAGAAGTAGTAGTCTCACATAGAAGCAGTAGTCTCACATAGAAGCAGTAGTCTCACATAGAAGCAGTAGTCTCATATACAAGCAGTAGTCTCACATAGAAGCAGTAGTCTCACATAGAAGTAGTAGTCTCACATAGAAGCAGTAGTCTCACATAGAAGTAGTAGTCTCACATAGAAGCAGTAGTCTCACATAGAAGCAGTAGTCTCACATAGAGGCAGTGGTCTCACATAGAAGCAGTAGTCTCACATAGAAGCAGTAGTCTAACATAGAAGCAGTAGTCTCACATAGAAGTAGTAGTCTCACATAGAAGTAGTAGTCTCACATAGAAGTAGTAGTCTCACATAGAAGCAGTAGTCTCACATAGAAGCAGTAGTCTCACATATAAGCAGTAGTCTCACATAGAAGCAGTAGTCTCAAATAGAAGCAGTAGTCTCACATAGAAGCAGTAGTCTCACATAGAAGCAGTAGTCTCACATAGAAGCAGTAGTCTCACATAGAAGTAGTTGTCTCACATAGAAGCAGTAGTCTCACATAGAAGCAGTAGTCTCACATAGAAGCAGTAGTCTCACATAGAAGTAGTAGTCTCACATAGAAGCAGTAGTCTCACATAGAAGCAGTAGTCTCACATAGAAGCAGTGGTCTCACATAGAAGCAGTAGTCTCACATAGAAGCAGTAGTCTAACATAGAAGCAGTAGTCTCACATAGAAGTAGTAGTCTCACATAGAAGAAGTAGTCTCACATAGAAGTAGTAGTCTCACATAGAAGCAGTAGTCTCACATAGAAGCAGTAGTCTCACATATAAGCAGTAGTCTCACATAGAAGCAGCAGTCTCACATATAAGCAGTAGTCTCACATAGAAGTAGTAGTCTCACATAGAAGCAGTAGTCTCACATATAAGCAGTAGTCTCACATAGAAGCAGTAGTCTCACATATAAGCAGTAGTCTCACATAGAAGCAGTAGTCTCAAATAGAAGCAGTAGTCTCACATAGAAGCAGTAGTCTCACATATAAGCAGTAGTCTCTCATAGAAGCAGTAGTCTAAAATAGAAGCAGTAGTCTCACATAGAAGCAGTAGTCTCACATAGAAGCAGTAGTCTCACATAGAAGCAGTAGTCTCACATAGAAGTAGTAGTCTCACATAGAAGCAGTAGTCTCACATAGAAGCAGTAGTCTCACATAGAAGCAGTAGTCTCACACAGAAGCAGTAGTCTCACATAGAAGCAGTAGTCTCACATAGAAGTAGTAGTCTCACATAGAAGCAGTAGTCTCACATAGAAGTAGTAGTCTCACATAGAAGCAGTAGTCTCACATAGAAGCAGTAGTCTCACATAGAAGCAGTAGTCTCATATACAAGCAGTAGTCTCACATAGAAGCAGTAGTCTCACATAGAAGTAGTAGTCTCACATAGAAGCAGTAGTCTCACATAGAAGTAGTAGTCTCACATAGAAGCAGTAGTCTCACATAGAAGCAGTAGTCTCACATAGAAGCAGTGGTCTCACATAGAAGCAGTAGTCTCACATAGAAGCAGTAGTCTAACATAGAAGCAGTAGTCTCACATAGAAGTAGTAGTCTCACATAGAAGTAGTAGTCTCACATAGAAGTAGTAGTCTCACATAGAAGCAGTAGTCTCACATAGAAGCAGTAGTCTCACATATAAGCAGTAGTCTCACATAGAAGCAGTAGTCTCAAATAGAAGCAGTAGTCTCACATAGAAGCAGTAGTCTCACATAGAAGCAGTAGTCTCATATAGAAGCAGTAGTCTCACATAGAAGTAGTAGTCTCACATAGAAGCAGTAGTCTCACATAGAAGCAGTAGTCTCACATAGAAGCAGTGGTCTCACATAGAAGCAGTAGTCTCACATAGAAGCAGTAGTCTAACATAGAAGCAGTAGTCTCACATAGAAGTAGTAGTCTCACATAGAAGTAGTAGTCTCACATAGAAGTAGTAGTCTCACATAGAAGCAGTAGTCTCACATAGAAGCAGTAGTCTCACATATAAGCAGTAGTCTCACATAGAAGCAGTAGTCTCAAATAGAAGCAGTAGTCTCACATAGAAGCAGTAGTCTCACATAGAAGCAGTAGTCTCACATAGAAGCAGTAGTCTCACATAGAAGTAGTAGTCTCACATAGAAGCAGCAGTCTCACATAGAAGCAGTAGTCTCACATAGAAGCAGTAGTCTCACATAGAAGTAGTAGTCTCACATAGAAGCAGTAGTCTCACATAGAAGCAGTAGTCTCACATAGAAGCAGTGGTCTCACATAGAAGCAGTAGTCTCACATAGAAGCAGTAGTCTAACATAGAAGCAGTAGTCTCACATAGAAGTAGTAGTCTCACATAGAAGAAGTAGTCTCACATAGAAGTAGTAGTCTCACATAGAAGCAGTAGTCTCACATAGAAGCAGTAGTCTCACATATAAGCAGTAGTCTCACATAGAAGCAGTAGTCTCACATATAAGCAGTAGTCTCACATAGAAGCAGTAGTCTCACATAGAAGCAGAAGTCTCACATATAAGCAGTAGTCTCACATAGAAGCAGTAGTCTCACATATAAGCAGTAGTCTCACATAGAAGCAGTAGTCTCAAATAGAAGCAGTAGTCTCACATAGAAGCAGTAGTCTCACATATAAGCAGTAGTCTCTCATAGAAGCAGTAGTCTCAAATAGAAGCAGTAGTCTCACATAGAAGCAGTAGTCTCACATAGAAGCAGTAGTCTCACATAGAAGCAGTAGTCTCACATAGAAGTAGTAGTCTCACATAGAAGCAGTAGTCTCACATAGAAGCAGTAGTCTCACATAGAAGCAGTAGTCTCACACAGAAGCAGTAGTCTCACATAGAAGCAGTAGTCTCACACAGAAGCAGTAGTCTCACACAGAAGCAGTAGTCTCACATAGAAGCAGTAGTCTCACCTAGAAGCAGTAGTCTCACATAGAAGCAGTAGTCTCACACAGAAGCAGTAGTCTCACATAGAAGCAGTAGTCTCACACAGAAGCAGTAGTCTCACATAGAAGCAGTAGTCTCACATAGAAGCAGTAGTCTCACATAGAAGCAGTAGTCTCACATAGAAGCATTAGTCTCACATAGAAGCAGTAGTCTCACACAGAAGCAGTAGTCTCACATAGAAGCAGTAGTCTCACACAGAAGCAGTAGTCTCACATAGAAGCAGTAGTCTCACATAGAAGCAGTAGTCTCACATAGAAGCAGTAGTCTCACATAGAAGCAGTAGTCTCACATAGAAGCAGTAGTTTCACATAGAAGCAGTAGTCTCACATAGGATCAGTAGTCTCACATAGAAGCAGTAGTTTCACATAGAAGCAGTAGTCTCACATAGAAGCAGTAGTCTCACACAGAAGCAGTAGTCTCACACAGAAGCAGTAGTCTCACATAGAAGCAGTAGTCTCACATAGAAGCAGTAGTCTCACACAGAAGCAGTAGTCTCACATAGAAGCAGTAGTCTCACATAGAAGCAGTAGTCTCACATAGAAGCAGTAGTCTAACATAGAAGCAGTAGTCTCACATAGAAGCAGTAGTCTCACATAGAAGCAGTAGTCTCACTCATAAGCAGTAGTCTCACATAGAAGCAGTAGTCTCACATAGAAGCAGTAGTCTCACATAGAAGCAGTAGTCTCAAATAGAAGCAGTAGTCTCACATAGAAGTAGTAGTCTCACATAGAATCAGTAGTCTCACATAGAAGCAGTAGTCTCACATAGAAGCAGTAGTCTCACATAGAAGCAGTAGTCTCACATAGAAGCAGTAGTCTCACATAGAAGCAGTAGTCTCACATAGAAGCAGTAGTCTCACATAGAAGTAGTAGTCTCACATAGAAGCAGTAGTCTCACATAGAAGTAGTAGTCTCACATAGAAGCAGTAGTCTCACATAGAAGCAGTAATCTCACATAGAAGTAGTAGTCTCACATAGAAGCAGTAGTCTCACATAGAAGTAGTAGTCTCATATAGAAGCAGTAGTCTCACATAGAAGCAGTAGTCTCACATAGAAGCAGTGGTCTCACATAGAAGCAGTAGTCTCACATAGAAGCAGTAGTCTCACATAGAAGCAGTAGTCTAACATAGAAGTAGTAGTCTCACACAGAAGCAGTAGTCTCACATAGAAGTAGTAGTCTCACATAGAAGCAGTAGTCTCACATAGAAGCAGTAGTCTCACATAGAAGCAGTAGTCTCACATAGAAGTAGTAGTCTCACATAGAATCAGTAGTCTCACATAGAAGCAGTAGTCTCACATAGAAGCAGTAGTCTCACATAGAAGCAGTAGTCTCACATAGAAGCAGTAGTCTCACATAGAAGCAGTAGTCTCACATAGAAGCAGTAGTCTCACATAGAAGTAGTAGTCTCACATAGAAGCAGTAGTCTCACATAGAAGTAGTAGTCTCACATAGAAGCAGTAGTCTCACATAGAAGCAGTAGTCTCACATAGAAGTAGTAGTCTCACATAGAAGCAGTAGTCTCACATAGAAGTAGTAGTCTCACATAGAAGCAGTAGTCTCACATTGAAGCAGTAGTCTCACATAGAAGCAGTGGTCTCACATAGAAGCAGTAGTCTCACATAGAAGCAGTAGTCTCACATAGAAGCAGTAGTCTCACATAGAAGTAGTAGTCTCACATAGAAGCAGTAGTCTCACATAGAAGCAGAAGTCTCACATAGAAGCAGTAGTCTCACATAGAAGTAGTAGTCTCACATAGAAGCAGTAGTCTCACATAGAAGCAGTAGTCTAACATAGAAGCAGTAGTCTCACATAGAAGTAGTAGTCTCACATAGAAGTAGTAGTCTCACATAGAAGTAGTAGTCTCACATAGAAGCAGTAGTCTCACATAGAAGCAGTAGTCTCACATAGAAGCAGTAGTCTCACATATAAGCAGTAGTCTCACATAGAAGCAGTAGTCTCACATATAAGCAGTAGTCTCACATAGAAGCAGTAGTCTCAAATAGAAGCAGTAGTCTCACATAGAAGCAGTAGTCTCACATATAAGCATTAGTCTCACATAGAAGCAGTAGTCTCAAATAGAAGCAGTAGTCTCACATAGAAGCAGTAGTCTCACATAGAAGCAGTAGTCTCACATAGAAGCAGTAGTCTCACATAGAAGTAGTAGTCTCACATAGAAGCAGTAGTCTCACATAGAAGCAGTAGTCTCACATAGAAGCAGTAGTCTCACATAGAAGCAGTAGTCTCACACAGAAGCAGTAGTCTCACATAGAAGCAGTAGTCTCACACAGAAGCAGTAGTCTCACACAGAAGCAGTTGTCTCACATAGAAGCAGTAGTCTCACCTAGAAGCAGTAGTCTCACATAGAAGCAGTAGTCTCACACAGAAGCAGTAGTCTCACATAGAAGCAGTAGTCTCACACAGAAGCAGTAGTCTCACATAGAAGCAGTAGTCTCACATAGAAGCAGTAGTCTCACATAGAAGCAGTAGTCTCACATAGAAGCAGTAGTCTCACATAGAAGCAGTAGTCTCACACAGAAGCAGTAGTCTCACATAGAAGCAGTAGTCTCACACAGAAGCAGTAGTCTCACATGGAAGCAGTAGTCTCACATAGAAGCAGTAGTCTCACATAGAAGCAGTAGTCTCACATAGAAGCAGTAGTCTCACATAGAAGCAGTAGTCTCACACAGAAGCAGTAGTCTCACATAGAAGCAGTAGTCTCACACAGAAGCAGTAGTCTCACATAGAAGCAGTAGTCTCACATAGAAGCAGTAGTCTCACATAGAAGCAGTAGTCTCACATAGAAGCAGTAGTCTCACATAGAAGCAGTAGTCTCACATAGAAGCAGTAGTCTCACATAGAAGCAGTAGTCTCACACAGAAGCAGTAGTCTCACATAGAAGCAGTAGTCTCACATATAAGCAGTAGTCTCACATAGAAGCAGTAGTCTCAAATAGAAGCAGTAGTATCACATAGAAGCAGTAGTCTCACATAGAAGCAGTAGTCTCACATAGAAGCAGTAGTCTCACATAGAAGTAGTTGTCTCACATAGAAGCAGTAGTCTCACATAGAAGCAGTAGTCTCACATAGAAGCAGTAGTCTCACATAGAAGTAGTAGTCTCACATAGAAGCAGTAGTCTCACATAGAAGCAGTAGTCTCACATAGAAGCAGTGGTCTCACATAGAAGCAGTAGTCTCACATAGAAGCAGTAGTCTAACATAGAAGCAGTAGTCTCACATAGAAGTAGTAGTCTCACATAGAAGAAGTAGTCTCACATAGAAGTAGTAGTCTCACATAGAAGCAGTAGTCTCACATAGAAGCAGTAGTCTCACATATAAGCAGTAGTCTCACATAGAAGCAGCAGTCTCACATATAAGCAGTAGTCTCACATAGAAGTAGTAGTCTCACATAGAAGCAGTAGTCTCACATATAAGCAGTAGTCTCACATAGAAGCAGTAGTCTCACATATAAGCAGTAGTCTCACATAGAAGCAGTAGTCTCAAATAGAAGCAGTAGTCTCACATAGAAGCAGTAGTCTCACATATAAGCAGTAGTCTCTCATAGAAGCAGTAGTCTAAAATAGAAGCAGTAGTCTCACATAGAAGCAGTAGTCTCACATAGAAGCAGTAGTCTCACATAGAAGCAGTAGTCTCACATAGAAGTAGTAGTCTCACATAGAAGCAGTAGTCTCACATAGAAGCAGAAGTCTCACATAGAAGCAGTAGTCTCACACAGAAGCAGTAGTCTCACATAGAAGCAGTAGTCTCACATAGAAGTAGTAGTCTCACATAGAAGCAGTAGTCTCACATAGAAGTAGTAGTCTCACATAGAAGCAGTAGTCTCACATAGAAGCAGTAGTCTCACATAGAAGCAGTAGTCTCATATACAAGCAGTAGTCTCACATAGAAGCAGTAGTCTCACATAGAAGTAGTAGTCTCACATAGAAGCAGTAGTCTCACATAGAAGTAGTAGTCTCACATAGAAGCAGTAGTCTCACATAGAAGCAGTAGTCTCACATAGAAGCAGTGGTCTCACATAGAAGCAGTAGTCTCACATAGAAGCAGTAGTCTAACATAGAAGCAGTAGTCTCACATAGAAGTAGTAGTCTCACATAGAAGTAGTAGTCTCACATAGAAGTAGTAGTCTCACATAGAAGCAGTAGTCTCACATAGAAGCAGTAGTCTCACATATAAGCAGTAGTCTCACATAGAAGCAGTAGTCTCAAATAGAAGCAGTAGTCTCACATAGAAGCAGTAGTCTCACATAGAAGCAGTAGTCTCATATAGAAGCAGTAGTCTCACATAGAAGTAGTAGTCTCACATAGAAGCAGTAGTCTCACATAGAAGCAGTAGTCTCACATAGAAGCAGTGGTCTCACATAGAAGCAGTAGTCTCACATAGAAGCAGTAGTCTAACATAGAAGCAGTAGTCTCACATAGAAGTAGTAGTCTCACATAGAAGTAGTAGTCTCACATAGAAGTAGTAGTCTCACATAGAAGCAGTAGTCTCACATAGAAGCAGTAGTCTCACATATAAGCAGTAGTCTCACATAGAAGCAGTAGTCTCAAATAGAAGCAGTAGTCTCACATAGAAGCAGTAGTCTCACATAGAAGCAGTAGTCTCACATAGAAGCAGTAGTCTCACATAGAAGTAGTAGTCTCACATAGAAGCAGCAGTCTCACATAGAAGCAGTAGTCTCACATAGAAGCAGTAGTCTCACATAGAAGTAGTAGTCTCACATAGAAGCAGTAGTCTCACATAGAAGCAGTAGTCTCACATAGAAGCAGTGGTCTCACATAGAAGCAGTAGTCTCACATAGAAGCAGTAGTCTAACATAGAAGCAGTAGTCTCACATAGAAGTAGTAGTCTCACATAGAAGAAGTAGTCTCACATAGAAGTAGTAGTCTCACATAGAAGCAGTAGTCTCACATAGAAGCAGTAGTCTCACATATAAGCAGTAGTCTCACATAGAAGCAGTAGTCTCACATATAAGCAGTAGTCTCACATAGAAGCAGTAGTCTCACATAGAAGCAGTAGTCTCACATATAAGCAGTAGTCTCACATAGAAGCAGTAGTCTCACATATAAGCAGTAGTCTCACATAGAAGCAGTAGTCTCAAATAGAAGCAGTAGTCTCACATAGAAGCAGTAGTCTCACATATAAGCAGTAGTCTCTCATAGAAGCAGTAGTCTCAAATAGAAGCAGTAGTCTCACATAGAAGCAGTAGTCTCACATAGAAGCAGTAGTCTCACATAGAAGCAGTAGTCTCACATAGAAGTAGTAGTCTCACATAGAAGCAGTAGTCTCACATAGAAGCAGTAGTCTCACATAGAAGCAGTAGTCTCACACAGAAGCAGTAGTCTCACATAGAAGCAGTAGTCTCACACAGAAGCAGTAGTCTCACACAGAAGCAGTAGTCTCACATAGAAGCAGTAGTCTCACCTAGAAGCAGTAGTCTCACATAGAAGCAGTAGTCTCACACAGAAGCAGTAGTCTCACATAGAAGCAGTAGTCTCACACAGAAGCAGTAGTCTCACATAGAAGCAGTAGTCTCACATAGAAGCAGTAGTCTCACATAGAAGCAGTAGTCTCACATAGAAGCAGTAGTCTCACATAGAAGCAGTAGTCTCACACAGAAGCAGTAGTCTCACATAGAAGCAGTAGTCTCACACAGAAGCAGTAGTCTCACATAGAAGCAGTAGTCTCACATAGAAGCAGTAGTCTCACATAGAAGCAGTAGTCTCACATAGAAGCAGTAGTCTCACATAGAAGCAGTAGTTTCACATAGAAGCAGTAGTCTCACATAGGATCAGTAGTCTCACATAGAAGCAGTAGTTTCACATAGAAGCAGTAGTCTCACATAGAAGCAGTAGTCTCACACAGAAGCAGTAGTCTCACACAGAAGCAGTAGTCTCACATAGAAGCAGTAGTCTCACATAGAAGCAGTAGTCTCACACAGAAGCAGTAGTCTCACATAGAAGCAGTAGTCTCACATAGAAGCAGTAGTCTCACATAGAAGCAGTAGTCTAACATAGAAGCAGTAGTCTCACATAGAAGCAGTAGTCTCACATAGAAGCAGTAGTCTCACTCATAAGCAGTAGTCTCACATAGAAGCAGTAGTCTCACATAGAAGCAGTAGTCTCACATAGAAGCAGTAGTCTCAAATAGAAGCAGTAGTCTCACATAGAAGTAGTAGTCTCACATAGAATCAGTAGTCTCACATAGAAGCAGTAGTCTCACATAGAAGCAGTAGTCTCACATAGAAGCAGTAGTCTCACATAGAAGCAGTAGTCTCACATAGAAGCAGTAGTCTCACATAGAAGCAGTAGTCTCACATAGAAGTAGTAGTCTCACATAGAAGCAGTAGTCTCACATAGAAGTAGTAGTCTCACATAGAAGCAGTAGTCTCACATAGAAGCAGTAGTCTCACATAGAAGTAGTAGTCTCACATAGAAGCAGTAGTCTCACATAGAAGTAGTAGTCTCATATAGAAGCAGTAGTCTCACATAGAAGCAGTAGTCTCACATAGAAGCAGTGGTCTCACATAGAAGCAGTAGTCTCACATAGAAGCAGTAGTCTCACATAGAAGCAGTAGTCTAACATAGAAGTAGTAGTCTCACACAGAAGCAGTAGTCTCACATAGAAGTAGTAGTCTCACATAGAAGCAGTAGTCTCACATAGAAGCAGTAGTCTCACATAGAAGCAGTAGTCTCACATAGAAGTAGTAGTCTCACATAGAATCAGTAGTCTCACATAGAAGCAGTAGTCTCACATAGAAGCAGTAGTCTCACATAGAAGCAGTAGTCTCACATAGAAGCAGTAGTCTCACATAGAAGCAGTAGTCTCACATAGAAGCAGTAGTCTCACATAGAAGTAGTAGTCTCACATAGAAGCAGTAGTCTCACATAGAAGTAGTAGTCTCACATAGAAGCAGTAGTCTCACATAGAAGTAGTAGTCTCACATAGAAGCAGTAGTCTCACATTGAAGCAGTAGTCTCACATAGAAGCAGTGGTCTCACATAGAAGCAGTAGTCTCACATAGAAGCAGTAGTCTCACATAGAAGCAGTAGTCTCACATAGAAGTAGTAGTCTCACACAGAAGCAGTAGTCTCACATAGAAGTAGTAGTCTCACATAGAAGCAGTAGTCTCACATAGAAGCAGAAGTCTCACATAGAAGCAGTAGTCTCACATAGAAGTAGTAGTCTCACATAGAAGCAGTAGTCTCACATAGAAGCAGTAGTCTAACATAGAAGCAGTAGTCTCACATAGAAGTAGTAGTCTCACATAGAAGTAGTAGTCTCACATAGAAGTAGTAGTCTCACATAGAAGCAGTAGTCTCACATAGAAGCAGTAGTCTCACATAGAAGCAGTAGTCTCACATATAAGCAGTAGTCTCACATAGAAGCAGTAGTCTCACATATAAGCAGTAGTCTCACATAGAAGCAGTAGTCTCAAATAGAAGCAGTAGTCTCACATAGAAGCAGTAGTCTCACATATAAGCATTAGTCTCACATAGAAGCAGTAGTCTCAAATAGAAGCAGTAGTCTCACATAGAAGCAGTAGTCTCACATAGAAGCAGTAGTCTCACATAGAAGCAGTAGTCTCACATAGAAGTAGTAGTCTCACATAGAAGCAGTAGTCTCACATAGAAGCAGTAGTCTCACATAGAAGCAGTAGTCTCACATAGAAGCAGTAGTCTCACACAGAAGCAGTAGTCTCACATAGAAGCAGTAGTCTCACACAGAAGCAGTAGTCTCACACAGAAGCAGTTGTCTCACATAGAAGCAGTAGTCTCACCTAGAAGCAGTAGTCTCACATAGAAGCAGTAGTCTCACACAGAAGCAGTAGTCTCACATAGAAGCAGTAGTCTCACACAGAAGCAGTAGTCTCACATAGAAGCAGTAGTCTCACATAGAAGCAGTAGTCTCACATAGAAGCAGTAGTCTCACATAGAAGCAGTAGTCTCACATAGAAGCAGTAGTCTCACACAGAAGCAGTAGTCTCACATAGAAGCAGTAGTCTCACACAGAAGCAGTAGTCTCACATGGAAGCAGTAGTCTCACATAGAAGCAGTAGTCTCACATAGAAGCAGTAGTCTCACATAGAAGCAGTAGTCTCACATAGAAGCAGTAGTCTCACACAGAAGCAGTAGTCTCACATAGAAGCAGTAGTCTCACACAGAAGCAGTAGTCTCACATAGAAGCAGTAGTCTCACATAGAAGCAGTAGTTTCACATAGAAGCAGTAGTCTCACATAGAAGCAGTAGTCTCACACAGAAGCAGTAGTCTCACACAGAAGCAGTAGTCTCACATAGAAGCAGTAGTCTCACATAGAAGCAGTAGTCTCACATAGAAGCAGTAGTCTCACATAGAAGCAGTAGTCTCACACAGAAGCAGTAGTCTCACATAGAAGCAGTAGTCTCACACAGAAGCAGTAGTCTCACATAGGATCAGTAGTCTCACATAGAAGCAGTAGTTTCACATAGAAGCAGTAGTCTCACATAGAAGCAGTAGTCTCACACAGAAGCAGTAGTCTCACACAGAAGCAGTAGTCTCACATAGAAGCAGTAGTCTCACATAGAAGCAGTAGTCTCACACAGAAGCAGTAGTCTCACATAGAAGCAGTAGTCTCACATAGAAGCAGTAGTCTCACATAGAAGCAGTAGTCTAACATAGAAGCAGTAGTCTCACATAGAAGCAGTAGTCTCACATAGAAGCAGTAGTCTCACTCATAAGCAGTAGTCTCACATAGAAGCAGTAGTCTCACATAGAAGCAGTAGTCTCACATAGAAGCAGTAGTCTCAAATAGAAGCAGTAGTCTCACATAGAAGTAGTAGTCTCACATAGAATCAGTAGTCTCACATAGAAGCAGTAGTCTCACATAGAAGCAGTAGTCTCACATAGAAGCAGTAGTCTCACATAGAAGCAGTAGTCTCACATAGAAGCAGTAGTCTCACATAGAAGCAGTAGTCTCACATAGAAGTAGTAGTCTCACATAGAAGCAGTAGTCTCACATAGAAGTAGTAGTCTCACATAGAAGCAGTAGTCTCACATAGAAGCAGTAGTCTCACATAGAAGTAGTAGTCTCACATAGAAGCAGTAGTCTCACATAGAAGTAGTAGTCTCATATAGAAGCAGTAGTCTCACATAGAAGCAGTAGTCTCACATAGAAGCAGTGGTCTCACATAGAAGCAGTAGTCTCACATAGAAGCAGTAGTCTCACATAGAAGCAGTAGTCTAACATAGAAGTAGTAGTCTCACACAGAAGCAGTAGTCTCACATAGAAGTAGTAGTCTCACATAGAAGCAGTAGTCTCACATAGAAGCAGTAGTCTCACATAGAAGCAGTAGTCTCACATAGAAGTAGTAGTCTCACATAAAATCAGTAGTCTCACATAGAAGCAGTAGTCTCACATAGAAGCAGTAGTCTCACATAGAAGCAGTAGTCTCACATAGAAGCAGTAGTCTCACATAGAAGCAGTAGTCTCACATAGAAGCAGTAGTCTCACATAGAAGTAGTAGTCTCACATAGAAGCAGTAGTCTCACATAGAAGTAGTAGTCTCACATAGAAGCAGTAGTCTCACATAGAAGTAGTAGTCTCACATAGAAGCAGTAGTCTCACATTGAAGCAGTAGTCTCACATAGAAGCAGTGGTCTCACATAGAAGCAGTAGTCTCACATAGAAGCAGTAGTCTCACATAGAAGCAGTAGTCTCACATAGAAGTAGTAGTCTCACACAGAAGCAGTAGTCTCACATAGAAGTAGTAGTCTCACATAGAAGCAGTAGTCTCACATAGAAGCAGAAGTCTCACATAGAAGCAGTAGTCTCACATAGAAGTAGTAGTCTCACATAGAAGCAGTAGTCTCACATAGAAGCAGTAGTCTAACATAGAAGCAGTAGTCTCACATAGAAGTAGTAGTCTCACATAGAAGTAGTAGTCTCACATAGAAGTAGTAGTCTCACATAGAAGCAGTAGTCTCACATAGAAGCAGTAGTCTCACATAGAAGCAGTAGTCTCACACAGAAGCAGTAGTCTCACATAGAAGCAGTAGTCTCACACAGAAGCAGTAGTCTCACACAGAAGCAGTTGTCTCACATAGAAGCAGTAGTCTCACCTAGAAGCAGTAGTCTCACATAGAAGCAGTAGTCTCACACAGAAGCAGTAGTCTCACATAGAAGCAGTAGTCTCACACAGAAGCAGTAGTCTCACATAGAAGCAGTAGTCTCACATAGAAGCAGTAGTCTCACATAGAAGCAGTAGTCTCACATAGAAGCAGTAGTCTCACATAGAAGCAGTAGTCTCACACAGAAGCAGTAGTCTCACATAGAAGCAGTAGTCTCACACAGAAGCAGTAGTCTCACATAGAAGCAGTAGTCTCACATAGAAGCAGTAGTCTCACATAGAAGCAGTAGTCTCACATAGAAGCAGTAGTCTCACATAGAAGCAGTAGTCTCACACAGAAGCAGTAGTCTCACATAGAAGCAGTAGTCTCACACAGAAGCAGTAGTCTCACATAGAAGCAGTAGTCTCACATAGAAGCAGTAGTCTCACATAGAAGCAGTAGTCTCACATAGAAGCAGTAGTCTCACATAGAAGCAGTAGTCTCACATAGAAGCAGTAGTCTCACATAGAAGCAGTAGTCTCACACAGAAGCAGTAGTCTCACATAGAAGCAGTAGTCTCACACAGAAGCAGTAGTCTCACATAGAAGCAGTAGTCTCACACAGAAGCAGTCGTCTCACATAGAAGCAGTAGTCTCACATAGAAGCAGTAGTCTCACATAGAAGCAGTAGTCTCACACGGAAGCAGTAGTGGAAAAAGACACTTATGTACAGCCACGAGTACCTTCTTCAGTCATAATACAGAGAAAACTAAGAAAACGTATATATATATATATATATAGTGGCAGGAGTCAGGTGAGGTGACGCGTGGGTAGAGGTGGTAGTAGTAGTAGTAGTAGTAGTAGTAGTAGTAGTAGTAGTAGTAGTAGTAGTAGTAGTAGTAGTAGTAGTAGTAGTGGAACTAAGAAGGTGATGCTAGAGAGAGACCTGTTGACATCATGTAACACCAGTTCCCAGGATGGGTAATATCCTCTTGCTTAGTAATTTTGAAATACTGTAACTACCGGATTTTTGTTTTATAGTGTTACTGACAGAAATTAGTGCAGCTTCAATGCATTTTCTCCGTCTTAAGTTGTCTTCTTTAATCACTAGTTTAGCTTCATTGAATTTCATGAGGTGAACTAGTGATTAAAGAAGACGACTTAAGACGGAGACAATGCATTGAAGCTGCACTAATTACATTCCTGACCCCTTGTTATAGATCCATCTATACATTCTTGACCCATTGTTATAGATCCATCCCTACATTCTTGACCCCTTGTTATAGATTCATCTGAGACACATGTGCAACATCTGGGTATCTTTATTGTAGACGTTTCGCCATCCAGTGGCTTTGTGAATACAAATTCCAGGACATAACTTGAAGACAGGAGAACTATGTACAGAAGATGAGGTAATCAGTCCCTCAACCTAGCAGTAGGTGCGAAGAGCACCATAGTCGTGGAGATTCTGAAGGAGAAGCAAGGCGCCTGACGCTTATATAGTAACGTCAGGTGGAAATGGGACGGGTAGCAGACGAGGGCATAGTCACTGGTAGGCGGGATTCCCCAGTGGAAGTAGATCCTACCCAAAGAGATGGGTTAGTTGTAGTAGTAGTTGTCGTAGTCGTGAAGGTTATGTACATGTCCTCAGAATCAGATTCCATGGTGTTGCAGTGTCTGACAGGTTGTACAAGAATGGTATACAATACCGACAAGATGAAATTGAGACACATGTGCAACATCTGGGTATCTTTATTCGCACCTACTCCAAGGTTGAGGGACTGATTACTTCATCTTCTGTACATAGTTCTCCTGTCTTCAATTTATGTCCTGGAATTTGTATTGATAAAGCCACTGGATGGCGAAACGTCTACAATAAAGATACCCAGATGTTGCACATGTGTCTTAATTTCATCTTGTCGGTATTATATACCATTCTTGCACAACTTGTCAGACACTGCAACATCATGGAATCTTGATTCTGAGGACAAGTACATAACCTTCACGACTACGACAACTACTACTACAACTAACCCATCTCTTTGGGTAGGACCTACTTCCACTGGGGAATCCCGCCTACCAGTGACTATGCCCTCGTCTGCTACCCGTCCCATTTCCATCTGACGTTACTATATAAGCGTCAGGCGCCTTGCTTCTCCTTCAGAATCTCCACGACTATGGTGCTCTTCGCACCCACTGCTAGGTTGAGGGACTGATTACCTCATCTTCTGTACATAGTTCTCCTGTCTTCAAGTTATGTCCTGGAATTTGTATTGATAAAGCCACTGGATGGCGAAACGTCTACAATAAAGATACACAGATGTTGCACATGTGTCTCAATTTCATCTTGTCGGTATTGTATACCATTCTTGTACATAGATTCATCTATACTCTCCTGACCCCTTGTTTTAGATCCATCTCTACATTCCTGACCCCTTGTTTTAGATCCATCTCTACATTCCTGACCCCTCGTTAGAGATCCATCTCTATATTTCCGACCACCTGTTATAGATCTATCTCTATAGATCTATAGACATGTATGCGCGGAGCCCAAGACCGAAAAAGTGGGATCAGTCACTAGGGAGCCTTCACCAAATTCAACCTCAGTAACAAGAACATAAAGTGGGACCAAGTAAACCAAGTCCTAAATGATATAAGCTGGGAAGATAGACTAAGCAACACAGACCCCGACTTATGCCTAGAACAGATTAGCTCTGTGGCACTCGATGTATGCTCAAGGCATATTCCTTCAAGAAAAAGGAGGAGTAGATGTAAAATAGAAAGAGACAGGGGCTCCTTTTACAGGCAACGGAAAAGAATAACAGAGCGGTTAAAAGAGGCCAATATATCTGCAATGCGTAGGGAGACACTGGTCATAGAAATAGCAAACATCGAACTTAAGCTAAAGGAATCTTATAGGAGTCAGGAATCCCGGGAAGAACCAAAAGCCATAAATGAAATCGAAAGAAACCCAAAGTATTTCTTTTCTTATGCCAAATCAAAGTCGAGAACAACATCCAGTATTGGGCCCCTACTTAAACAAGATGGGTCCTACACAGATGACAGCAAGGAAATAAGTGAGCTACTAAAGCCCCAGTATGACTCAGTTTTTAGCAAGCCGCTAACCAGACTGAGAGTCGAAGATCTAAATGATTTTTTTATGAGAGAGCCACAGAATTTGGTAAACACAAGCCTATCTGATGTTATCCTGACGCCGAATGACTTCGAACAAGCGATAAATGATATGCCCATGCACTCTGCCACAGGGCCAGACTCATGGAACTCCGTGTTCATCAAGAACTGCAAGAAGCCCCTATCACGTGCTTTTAACATCCTATGAAGAGGGAACATGGACACTGGGGTCGTCCCACAGTTACTAAAAACAACAGACATAGCCCCACTCCACAAAGGGGGCAGTAAAGTAATAGCAAAGAACTACAGACCGATAGCGCTAACATCCCATATCATTAAAATCTTTGAAAGGGTCTTAAGAAGCAAGATCGCCACCCAGCTAGATACCTATCAATTACACAACCCAGGGCAACATGGGTTTAGAGCAGGTCGCTCCTGTCTGTCCCAACTACCGGATCACCACGACAAGTGTGACATTGGAGTAATAGCGCACAAAATGCGTGCTAAAGGAATAACAGGAAAAGTTGGTAGATGGATCTATAATTTCCTCACAAAGAGTAGTAGTCAACAGAATAAAGTCTGAGGCGGCTACGGTGAAATGCTCTGTTTTGCAAGGCACGGTACTTGCTCACATCTTGTTCCTCATCCTCATATCTGACACAGACAAGGATGTAAGCCACAGCACTGTGTCTACCTTTGCAGATGACACCCAAATCTGCATGACAGTGTCTTCCATTGCAGTCACTGCATGGCTCAAGGCGGACATCAACCAAATCTTTCAATGGGCTGCAGAAAACAATATGAAGTTCAACGATGAGAAATATCAATTACTCCGATATGGTAAACATGAGGAAATTAAAACTTCATCAGAGTATAAAACAAATTCCAGCCACACAATAGGGCGAAAAACTAACGTCAAAGACCTGGGAGTGATCATGTCGGAGGATCTCACCTTCAAGGACCATAACATTGTATCAAACGCATCTGCTGGAAAAATGACAGGATGAATAATGAGAACCTTCAAAACCAGGGATGCAAAACCCATGATGACACTCTTCAGGTCACTTGTTCTATCTAGGCTGGAATACTGCTGCACCCTAACAGCACCTTTCAAGGCAGGTGAAATTGCTGACCTAGAAAATGTACAGAGAACCTTCCCGGCAAGCATAACTGAGATAAAACACCTCAATTACTGGGAGCGCTTGAAATTCCTGAACCTGTACTCCCTGGAACGCAGGCGGGAGAGATACATGATTATATGCACCTGGAAAATCCTAGAGGGACTAGTACCAAACTTGCACACGAAAATCACTCTCTACGAAAGCAAAAGACTCGGCAGACGATGCAACATTTTCCCTATGAAAAGCAGGGCTGTCACTAGCACGTTAAGAGACAACACAATAAGTGTCAGGGACCCAAGACTGTTCAACTGCCTCCCAGCATACGAAAAGGGGATTACCAATAGACCCCTGGCTGTCTTCAAGCGGGCACTGGACAAGCACCTTATGTCGGTACCTGACCAGCCGGGCTGTGGCTCGTACGTTGGATTGCGTGCAGCCAGCAGTAACAGCCTGGTTGATCAGGCTCTGATCCACGATGAGTCCTGGTCACTGACCGGGCCGCGGGGGCGTTGACCCCCGGAACTCCCTCCAGGTTAACTCCAGGTATGTTTCTGACCCCTTGTTATGGATGCATCCCTCCATTTGTGACCCTTTCTCATGGTTCCATTCATTGTTCTTGTCCCCTCGTTATAATTCTCTCCTTCTGTTCGTGTCTCATTGTTATGGCTCCCCTCCCTTCATTCGTGTCTCATTGTTATGACTCCATCCCTTCATTCATATTTGCTTGTTACAGTTTTATTTCTGATAAGAAGGCAAGCCTTGTCTATGTTACAAAGGGTTGTGAATATTGTGATTTCGTAATTTATTGTTACGTCTTTCTTCGTGGATAAAAGGATGTGTGCTCAGTCATTTGTCGTAGTTCCAGTACCAGTCTGGAAACAAGCACTCGAATTTCTCAAGTTTTACTTAATTAATTATGATGCTGTAATGGTACAGTATACAGAGGGACATCTGAATTCTTAGATTTGTATACTTCTGGCAAGACAAGTATATACTCACGAACACTAATCTCTGGTCGAATGAGACTCGAACCTACGAACCTTGGGACAAGGTACGCAGTGCTTTATCCACAGTACCACACTGGACCCATACCTTGGCGTACACCTCTCACACCACACTGTTATCTCACCTCTCACACCACGCTGTTACCTCACCTCTCACACCACACTGTTACTTCACCTCCCACTCCACACTATTACCTCACCTCTGACACCACACTGTTACCTCACCTCCCACTGGAGAGAGACCTGGAGAGAGTTTCGGGGGTCAACGCCCCCGCGTCCCGGTCTGTGACCAGGCCTCCTGGTGGATCAGCCCCTGATCAACCAGGCTGTTGCTGCTAGCTGCACGCAAACCAACGTACGAGCCACAGCCCGGCTGATCAGGAACTGACTTCAGGTGCTTGTCCAGTGCCAGCTTGAAGACTGCCAGGGGTCTGTTGGTAATCCCCCTTATGTGTGCTGGGAGGCAGTTGAACAGTCTCGGGCCCCTGACACTTATTGTATGGTCTCTTAACGTTCTAGTGACACCCCTGCTTTTCATTGGGGGAATGATGCATCGTCTGCCAAGTCTTTTGCTTTCGTAGTGAGTGATTTTCGTGTGCAAGTTCGGTACTAGTCCCTCTAGGATTTTCCAGGTGTATATAATCGTGTATCTCTCCCTCCTGCGTTCCAGGGAATACAGGTTTAGAAACCTCAAGCGCTCCCAGTAATTGAGGTGTTTTATCTCCGTTATGCGTGCCGTGAAAGTTCTCTGTACATTTTCTAGGTCGGCAATTTCACCTGCCTTGAAAGGTGCTGTTAGAGTGCAGCAATATTCCAGCCTAGATAGAACAAGTGACCTGAAGAGTGTCATCATGGGCTTGGCCTCCCTAGTTTTGAAGGTTCTCATTATCCATCCTGTCATTTTTCTAGCAGATGCGATTGATACAATGTTATGGTCCTTGAAGGTGAGATCCTCCGACATAATCACTCCCAGGTCTTTGACGTTGGTGTTTCGCTCTATTTTGTGGCCAGAATTTGTTTTGTACTCTGATGAAGATTTAATTTCCTCATGTTTACCATATCTGAGTAATTGAAATTTCTCCTCGTTGAACTTCATATTGTTTTCCGCAGCCCACTGAAAGATTTGGTTGATGTCCGCCTGGAGCCTTGCAGTGTCTGCAATGGAAGACACTGTCATGCAGATTCGGGTGTCATCTGCAAAGGAAGACACGGTGCTGTGGCTGACATCCTTGTCTATGTCGGATATGAGGATGAGGAACAAGATGGGAGCTAGTACTGTGCCTTGTGGAACAGAGCTTTTCACCGTAGCTGCCTCGGACTTTACTCTGTTGACGACTACTCTCTGTGTTCTGTTAGTGGGGAAATTATAGATCCATCGACCGACTTTTCCTGTTATTCCTTTAGCACGCATTTTGTGCGCTATTACGCCATGGTCACACTTGTCGAAGGCTTTAGCAAAGTCTGTATATATTACATCTGCATTCTTTTTGTCTTCTAGTGCATTTAGGACCTTGTCGTAGTGATCCAATAGTTGAGACAGACAAGAGCGACCTGTTCTAAACCCATGTTGCCCTGGGTTGTGTAACTGATGGGTTTCTAAATGGGTGGTGATCTTGCTTCTTAGGACCCTTTCAAAGATTTTTATGATATGGGATGTTAGTGCTATTGGTCTGTAGTTCTTTGCTGTTGCTTTACTGCCCCCTTTGTGGAGTGGGGCTATGTCTGTTGTTTTTAGTAACTGAGGGACGACCCCCGTGTCCATGCTCCCTCTCCATAGGATGGAAAAGGCTCGTGATAGGGGCTTCTTGCAGTTCTTGATGAACACAGAGTTCCATGAGTCTGGCCCTGGGGCAGAGTGCATGGGCATGTCATTTATCGCCTGTTCGAAGTCATTTGGCGTCAGGATAACATCGGATAGGCTTGTGTTAATCAAATTTTGTGGCTCTCTCATAAAAAGTTCATTTTGATCTTCGACTCTCAGTCTGGTTAGCGGCTTGCTAAAAACTGAGTCATATTGGGACTTGAGTAGCTCACTCATTTCCTTGCTGTCATCTGTGTAGGACCCATCTTGTTTAAGTAGGGGCCCAATACTGGACGTTGTTCTCGATTTTGATTTGGCATAGGAGAAGAAATACTTTGGGTTTCTTTCGATTTCATTTATGGCTTTTAGTTCTTCCCGCGGTTCCTGACTCCTAAAGGATTCTTTTAGCTTAAGTTCGATGCTTGCTATTTCTATGACCAGTGTCTCCCTACGCATTTCAGATATATTGACCTCTTTTAGCCGCTCTGTTATTCTTTTCCGTCGCCTGTAAAGGGAGCGCCTGTCTCTTTCTATTTTACATCTACTCCTCCTTTTTCTTAGAGGAATAAGCCTTGTGCATACATCGAGTGCCACCGAGTTAATCTGTTCTAGGCATAAGTTGGGGTCTGTGTTGCTTAGTATATCTTCCCAGCTTATGTCGGTTAGGACTTGGTTTACTTGGTCCCACTTTATGTTTTTGTTATTGAAGTTGAATTTGGTGAATGCTCCCTCGTGACTAGTCTCATTTTGTCGGTCTGGGGCTCCACGCATACATGTCTGAACCTCAATTATGTTGTGATCTGAGTATATTGTTTTTGATATGGTGACATTTCTTATCAGATCATCATTGTTAGCGAAGATGAGGTCTAGTGTATTCTCCAGTCTAGTAGGCTCTATTATTTGCTGGTTTAAATTGAATTTTGTGCAGAGATTTAAAAGCTCGTGTGAGTGTGAGTTTTCATCAGAGCTGCCTCCTGGTGTTATTACTGCAACAATATTATTTGCTATATTCCTCCATTTTAGGTGCCTTAAGTTGAAATCCCCCAGGAGCAAGATGTTGGGTGCAGGAGCTGGAAGATTTTCCAGACAGTGGTCAATTTTTAACAGCTGTTCCTGGAATTGCTGGGATGTTGCATCCGGAGGCTTGTAGACTACCACAATGACTAGGTTTTGGTTCTCGACCTTTACTGCTAAAACTTCCACTACATCATTTGAGGCATTAAGCAGTTCTGTGCAAACAAGTGACTCTGCAATGTACAGGCCAACCCCCCCCTTTTGCCTGTTCACTCTGTCACATCTGTATAGGTTGTAACCTGGGATCCATATTTCGTTGTCCAAGTGATCCTTTATGTGGGTCTCAGTGAAAGCCGCGAACATTGCCTTTGCCTCTGCAAGCAGTCCACGGATGAAAGGTATTTTGTTGTTTGTTGCTGGCTTTAGACCCTGTATATTTGCAAAGAAGAATGTTATCGGACTGGTGGTATTGTTGGTACTCCACACTATTACCTCACCTCTCACGCCACACTGTTACCTCACCTCTCACACCACACTGTTACCTCACCTCTCACACCATACTTCACCTCTCACACCACACTGCTACTTCACCTCTCACACCACACTGTTACTTCACCTCTCACACCACACTGTTACTTCACCTCTCACACCACACTGTTACCTCACCTCTCACACCACACTATTGCCTCACCTCTCACACCACACTAGGAAAAGAGACAAGGATAGACTCATCAGAGGACAACCAGAGCCTGGCAGAGCAACAAGTGCAAGCATACACACAACCACCCCCAGAACCCCACGACCAAACACGCTATCCCAACACAAACCACAATCCACACTTACAATCCCCACCCCTCACACTACGCTCTAGAATCCCACAGTACACTGTCAGGCCCCCACCCTCACAGACCCCCCTAAACACAGTGTTGGAGTGGAAGCCGAAGGTATGGTACACAAACGCTGAAGGAAAAACGAATAAGTTGGAGGAGTTTCATGAAAGAGTCAAAGAGGCATCACTGGACATCATAGCTCTCACAGAAACCAAGCTCAGAGGAATGATAACAGATGCCATCTTTCCAATAGGATATCAGATCCTGAGGAAAGACAGAGGGACCAGAGGGGGTTGAGGAGTGGCACTGCTCATCAAAAACCGATGGGATTTTGACGAACTGGAGAGAGGAGACAAAGAAGATAAGATTTCGTTCGGATTTTTAACCCCGGAGGGTTAGCCACCCAGGATAACCCAAGAAAGTCAGTGCGTCATCGAGGACTGTCTAACTTATTTCCATTGGGGTCCTCAATCTTGTCCCGCAGGATGCGACCCACACCAGTCGACTAACACCCGGGTACCTATTTGCTGCTAGGTGAACAGGACAACAGGTGTAAGGAAACGTGTCGAAATGTTTCCACCCGCCGAGAATCGAACCCGGGCCCTCCGTGTGTGAAGCGGGAGCTTTAGCCACCAGGCCACCGGGCCAAAAGAGAACAGTTCATTCTGGAGGTTCCAAGGTGTTAATTGCAATGATGTATAACCCACCACAGAACAGCAGGAGGCCAAGGCAAGAGTATGATGAGAGTAACAGAGCGTTGGTTGACATACTGGCTGAAGTGGCGAGAAGGGCTCATGCGAGCAAGGCAAAGCTGCTAATTATGGGTGACTTCAACCACAAGGAAACTGTATGGGAGAACCTGGAGCCACATGGGGGCCCAGAAACGTGGAGGGCTCAGATTATGGAGGTGGTACTGAAAAACCTCATGTACCAACACGTAAGGGGCACTACCAGATAGAGAGGAGAGGATGAACCAGCGAGACTGGACCTAGTATTCACCTTGAGTAGTGCAGATATTGAGGACATCACATATGAAAGACCCCTCTGGGCCAGTGATCATGTGGTTCTGAGCTTCGAATACATAGTAGAGTTACGAGTGGAGAGAGAAGCAGGAAGGGTCAGATGAATGAAGCCAAACTTCAAGGCATGAAGGCATAAAGAATTTCCTGCATGGGGTTCAGCGGGACAGAGAACTGGCAGGAAAGTCAGTATACGAGATGATGGAATATGTGACAACAATATGCAAGGAAGCTGAGGAGAGGTTTGTACACAAGGGTAACAGAAACAACGAGAAAGCCAGGATGAGTGCTTGGTTTACCCAAAGGTGTAGGGAGGCCAAAACCAAGTGTGCTAGAGAATGGAAGAAGTATAGAAGGCAAAAGACCCAGGAGGATAAGGAGAGCAGTTGTAGAGCCCGAAATGAATATGCACAAGTAAGAGGGAGGCCCAACGACAATACGAGAACGACATAGCAGCGAAAGCCAAATCTGAGCCAAAGCTGTTGTACAGCCACATCAGGAGGAAAACAACAGTCATGGACCAGGTGATCAGGCTGAGGAAGGTAAGAGGGGAGGTCATAAGAAACGGCTGCGAATTATGTGAGATTCAAAGAAGTGCTTGCAGAGGAGACATAAGGGAATCCAGTAAGACACAGAGGTGGGGTACACCATCAAGTGTTGGACACAATACATACAATCGAGAAAGAAGTGAAGAGTCTGCTAAGCGAGCTAGATACCTCAAAGGCAATAGGGCCGGATAACATCTCTCCATGGGCCCTGAGAGAGGGAGCAGAGGTGCTATGTGTACCATTAAGAACAATCTTCAACACATTATCGAAACAGGGCGACTATCTGAGGCATGGAAGACAGCAAATGTAGTCCCAATTTTTGAAAAAGGAGACAGACACGAAGCATTAAACTACAGACCAGTGTTACTGACATGCATAGTAAGCAAGGTCCTGGAGAAGATTATCAGGAGAATTGGGGTAGAGCACCTTGAAAGGAATAAGCTTATCAACAACAGCCAGCACAGTTTCAGGGATGGGAAATCCTGTGTCACAAACCTACTGGAGTTCTATGGCAGTGTGACAGCAGTAAGACAAGAGAGAGAGGTGGGTAGATTGCATTTTCTTGGACTGTAAGAAGGCGTTTAACACGGTTCCACACAAGAGATTAACACAAAAGCTGGAGGACCAGGCAGGGATAACAGGGAAGCCACTACAGTGATTCAGGGTATGTGGCGAGGTGTCAGAGTGGGCGCCTGTAATGAGAGGGGCTCCACAGGGGTCAGTCCTAGGACAGGTGCTGTTTCTGGCATTTGTGAAGGAATGACGGAAGGAATAGACTCCGAAGTGTCCCTGTTTGCAGATGATGAGAAGTTGACGAGAAGAATTCAATCGGACGAGGACCAGGCAGGACTACGAAGGGAATCTGGACAGGCTGCAGGCCAGGTCTAGCAACTAACTCCTGGAGTTCAACCACACTGGTGGCCTGGTGGTTAACGCTCTCGCTTCACACGGTGAGGGCCTGGGTTCGATTCCCAGCCAGAGTAGAAACATTGGACGTGTTTCTTTCACCTGTTGTCTATGTTCCCCATCAGTAAAATGGGTACCTGGGTGTTAGTCGACTGGTGTGGGTCGCATCCTGGGACACTGACCTAAGGAGGCCTGGTCACAGACCGGGCCGCGGGGGCGTTGACCCCCGGAACTCTCTCCAGATAAACTCCAGATAAACACCTAGTGCAAAGTCATGAAGATTGGGGAATGGCAAAAAATACCACAGGTGGAGTACAGTGTAAGAGGTCAGAGGCTACAAACCTCACTCAAGGAAAAGGATCTTGGAGTGAGTGTAACACCGGGAACATCTCCTGAGGCGCACATCAACCAAATAACTGCTGCAGGATACGGGCGCCTAGCAAACCTAAGAACAACATTCCGACATCTTAATAAGGAATAGTTCAGAACCCTGTACACTGTCCATTAGACCCATATTGGAATATGGAGTACCAGTTTGGAACCCACACTTAGCCAAGCACGTAAGGAAACTAGAGAAAGTGCAAAGGCTTGCAATAAGACTAATCCCGGAGCTAAGGGGTATGTCCTACGAGCAGAGGTTAAGGGAAATCAACCTGAGGACACTGGAAGTCAGGAGAGATAAGGAGGATATGATAACGACATACAAAATACTGAGAGGAATTGACAAGGTAGACAGAAACAAAATGTTCCAGAGATGGGAAGCAACAACAAGGGGCCACAGTTGGAAAGTTGAAGACTCAGATGAATCACAGGGATGTTAGGAAGTATTTCTTCAGTCTCAGAGTTGACAGGAAATGGAACAATCTGAGAAGTGATGTAGTAGAGGCAGGATCCATACATAGCTTTAAAAAGAGGTATGATAAAGCTCATGGAGAAGGAAGAATGACCTAAAGGCGACCACTGAAGAGACGGGACCAGGAGCTGAGAATCGACTCCTGCAACTACAACTAGGTGAGTACACTCTTACCTCACCTCTCACTGCAAACTCATTCTTACCTCACCTCTCACACCACACCACATTATTACCTTACGTCTCACACCAAACCACACTGTTACCTCAACTCTCACACCACACCCACTATTACCTCACCTATCACAAAACACCCACTATTACCTCACCTCTCACATCAGAGCACACTATTACCTCACCTCTCACATCAGAGTACACTATTACCTAACCTCTCACACTAGACCACACTATTACCTCACCTCACACTACACTATTACCTCACCTCTCACACCACACCCACTATTACCTCACCTCTCACACCACACCCACTATTACCTCACCTCTCACACCACACCACACTATTACCTCACCTCTTGCACCACACCCACTATTACCTCACCTCTTGCACCACACCCACTATTACCTCACCTCACACCACACCCACTATTACCTCACCTCACACCACACCCACTATTACCTCACCTCACACCACACTATTACCTCACCTCTCACACCACACCCACTATTACCTCACCTCTCACACCACACCCACTATTACCTCACCTCTCACACCACACCACACTATTACCTCACCTCTCACACCACACCCATTATTACCTCACCTCTCATACCACACCCACTATTACCTCACCTCTCACACCACACCCACTATTACCTCACCTCTCACACCACACCACAGTATTGCCTCACTTCTTACACCACACCCATTATTACCTCACCTCTCACACCACACCACACTGTTACCTTACCTCTCACACCACACACACTACTACCTCACCTGCATATACATATATGTATATATATACAAGGAATTCGCGAGAGCAGGCGAAATATACACAAACACTGATCTCTGGCTGAAGGAGACTCGAACCTACGAACCTTAGAACAAGGTACGCAGTGCTTTACCAATCTACCCACACTGGACAATACCTTGGCGTGTAGCTTGCGCTACACGTTGATCCAAGGCAGCCAGCTTTCAGGGAGAAGGCTTACAGCTTTTCATCTAGGTCAGCTGTGAACTTCCTTATTGAGGCCTCGTCATGGAGTCTAAATATATATATATATATATATATATATATATATATATATATATATATATATATATATATATATATATATATATATATATATATACATGTATATACATGTATATATATATATGTATATATATATATATGTATATATATATATATATATATATATATATATATATATATATATATATATATATATATATATATATATATATATATATATATATATATATATATATATATATATATATATATATATATATATATATATATATATATATATATATATATATATATATATATATATATATATATATATGTATATATATGTATGTATGTATGCATGTATGTATGTATGTATGTGTGTATGTGTGGATAAGAAGGCTTCAAAGAAGAATATTTGGATTTCTTCCTGAAGCCGTTTGAATATTCCACTTCCCCTACCACCCCATCTTTTCATATATATATTTTTTTTACCAATTGGAATATTTTATTACATAATATGGTACAAAAGATTTAAGAGATACATTGTTGATATAAAGGTGGCATATACGGTACATGTTGTTACGTGTGTATCACCGATTATAGGGCGAAAATATCATCCAGCTCCTCAGAGCTGGGGCGTGTGCCCAAAATACAGCAGGCATTACCCCTTTGAACAGCCGCACCGAGCCGCTGGAACAGAAAACTAGCTGCCCTGGGATTCCTAGTTACCCTGATGAGTCTTTTTTCTAGCTCCTTAAGGAATTTAGATGCATTCTTTCCCCATGAGCCAAGGGACTCTGAACCTATGGGAACAAACATATAATGATGGGGAAGCTCTCCATATTTTCTAGATTTTTGGGACTCCCTGAAGCTGGCAGCTGCCCCTCCTTCCTCCTTGGTGTATTGGAGATAGGTATCAGCCAAGGTAGATGCACGTGTATAGTCCCACACCACCTGCTTCCCATCTGTCCAGGCTTGAAGGGTGATAGCATCTGGATGCTTCTAGCTGCCATCAGATCTGCATAGCTGGGGTGGCTCCCTTACTGCTGGGCATCCGGCTGTTGTGAGGCTCCTCTTGATAATGTTATTAACCTCCTTACGTCTTGCAATCTTTCCCTCGGATTTACGGCACACAAGACCATGGTACCCGAATCGGTCTGCTGATTCACTGCCATAAATACACCTGTGTTCGGCGAGAATAGGGGCGGCAAGTCGAAGGTCAACACCGATGCGGATGGTCTGTGGGTCGAGGCGTGTGCCAAGGCTGGAGTTTGGAACAGCCAATAGAAAATCCCCTGCATGAGGGGCTCTCACTGCCAGGAGGCGGGCTCTATCCTTCCCTGACACACTCTGGAGCATTGTTGAGGCTATATTTTCCACTATTGGACCATCCCAGTGCGATTGTTTGTAGTTGTTGGGGGGAGCAGGTCTGGTTTCAGAGCCCGTTAGATTATCCCAGATCATGGCTCCGTCAATGAACTTTTGGTCCTGGACTTCAATCTTGTCCCTAAGATGTTCAGGGAGAATCGCTGCTAAAAGCCTTCTGGATGCAATACATGAGGACAGAAAAGCAGGTAGAGCAATCTGTGATGACTTGCGGACACCAGTGCCTCCTAGTCTGACTGGAAGTGTAGCTTGGTTCCACTGCCCGTCTTCTAGAGTAAGATTAAGTACTTTTGTAAAAATCTGCCTCAGGATACTGTCATATTCGTGCAGTATAGGGTTATCATATGAAGGTGCACATCTTAAAAATATGTCAACCTGGGCAGACTCAAGCACTTTGTGAGAAGGTACGAGGCATCGTGGGTGCCAAGATTGCCTATTCGTTGTTCCATTCTCCTTAACTCTTCCAATTTCTTCCTGAGAATTGTGTCAATGGCATTGCTTCGATTGTGGGGGCAATGACTGCTGCTCCTGGTAGTTTTGATCTCACTGCATTTATCACTTGTTGATTGACTGAGATGATTTCACATTTGGATGGACTCAGGATGAGACCCATTTCCTGTCCCCGTGTAAGATCATGTAGGAGGGACTCCTTTGTACCTGCTAGTGTGCCATCATCTAGGAACCAGATGTTTAGCTCGCTGGTCAGTCTGACTGTGATTTCCCTAACTGATATATATATACTGATATATATATATATATATATATATATATATATATATATATATATATATATATATATATATATATATATATATATATATATATATATAGAGAGAGAGAGAGAGAGAGAGAGAGAGAGATCGCAGTCAGCAGGATTCGAAACTACTACTGGGGACGGTCAAGATTCCCAGGCAGCGCTCTAGTCCACTCGGCCACACAAATGTCACATTGACTGGGCAGCCTGGTTCACAAGCCATGTTTCTTTCCCAGCCCGGGCACGTCAGTCAGCCTCAAACAAGGCGTGTGTGTGTGTGTGTGTGTGTGTGTGTGTGTGTGTGTGTGTGTGTGTGTGTGTGAAAGGAAACACGTTCACCATGAACCATTCAATACTTGTCTTGCCAGAAGTATATAGATCTAAGAATTCAGATGTCCCTCCGTATACTGTACCATTACAGCATCATGATTAATTAAATAAAATTTGAGAAATTCGAGTGCTTGTTTCCAGACTGGTACTGGAACTACGACGAATGACTGAGCAAACATCTTTTTATCCACAAAGAAAGACAGAATAATAAATTACGAAATAACAATATTCACAACCCTTTGTAACATTGACAAGGCTTGCCTTCTTATCAGAAATAAAACTGTAACAAGCAAATATGAATGAAGGGATGGAGTTATAAAAATGAGACACGAACAGGAGAGAATTATAACAAGGGGACAAGAACAGAGGATAGAACCATCAGAAAGGGTCACAAATGGAGGGATGGATCCATAACAAGGGGTCAGGAATATACAGATGGATCAATAAAGAGGGATCAGGAATGTAGAGATTTATGTATAACAAGGGGTCAGGAATGTAGAGATGGATCTATAACAAGTGATCAAGAGCGGAGATATGTATCTATAACAAGGGATCAGGAGTGTACAGATGGAATTATAACAAGGGGTCAGGTGGGTAGAGATGGAATTATAACAAGGGGTCAGGTGGGTAGAGATGGAATTATAACAAGGGGTCAGGTGGGTAGAGATGGAATTATAATAAGGGGTCAGGTGGGTAGAGATGGAATTATAACAAGGGGTCAGGTGGGTAGAGATGGAATTATAGCAAGGGGTCGAGAGTATGGAGTTGGATCAATAACAAGGGGTCAGGAGTGTAGAGATGGTTCAATAACAAGGGGTCAGGAGTGTAGAGATGGAATTATAACAAGGAGTCAGGAGTATAGAGATGGATCTATAACAAGGGGCCCGGTGACCTGGTGGTTAAAGTTCCCGCTTCACACACGGAGGGCCCGGGTTCTCACACACGGGGAGCATGGGTTCGATTCCCGGCGGGTGGAAACATTTCGACACTTTTCCACACACCTGTTGTCCTGTTCACCTAGCAGCAAATAGGTACCTGGGTGTTAGTCGACTGGTGTGGGTCGCATCCTGGGGGACAAGGTTGAGGACCACAATGAAAATAAACAGTCCTCGATGACGCACTGACTTTCTTGGGTTATCTTGGGTGGCTAACCCTCCAAGGTTAAAAATCCGAACGATATCTTATCTTATCTATCGGTAGTATAGAGACGGATCTATGACAAGGGGTCAGGAATATATAGATGGATCTATAACAAAGGGTCAGGAATATACAGATGGATCTATAACAAGGGGTCAGGTGGGTGGAGATGGAATTATAACAAGGGGTCAGGTGGGTGGAGATGGAATTATAACAAGGGGTCAGGTGGGTGGAGATGGAATTATAACAAGGGGTCAGGTGGGTGGAGATGGAATTATAACAAGGGGTCAGGTGGGTGGAGATGGAATTATAACAAGGGGTCAGGTGGGTGGAGATGGAATTATAACAAGGGGTCAGGTGGGTGGAGATGGAATTATAACAAGGGGTCAGATGGGTGGAGATGGAATTATAACAAGGGGTCAGGTGGGTGGAGATGGAATTATAACAAGGGGCCAGGTGGGTGGAGATGGAATTATAACAAGGGGTCAGGTGGGTGGAGATGGAATTATAACAAGGGGTCAGGTGGGTGGAGATGGAATTATAACAAGGGGTCAGGTGGATGGAGATGGAATTATAACAAGGGGTCAGGTGGGTGGAGATGGAATTATAACAAGGGGTCAGGTGGGTGGAGATGGAATTATAACAAGGGGTCAGGTGGGTGGAGATGGAATTATAACAAGGGGTCAGGTGGGTGGAGATGGAATTATAACAAGGGGTCAGGTGGGTGGAGATGGAATTATAACAAGGGGTCAGATGGGTGGAGATGGAATTATAACAAGGGGTCAGGTGGGTGGAGATGGAATTATAACAAGGGGTCAGGTGGGTGGAGATGGAATTATAACAAGGGGTCAGGTGGGTGGAGATGGAATTATAACAAGGGGTCAGATGGGTGGAGATGGAATTATAACAAGGGGTCAGGTGGGTGGAGATGGAATTATAACAAGGGGTCAGGTGGGTGGAGATGGAATTATAACAAGGGGTCAGGTGGGTGGAGATGGAATTATAACAAGGGGTCAGGTGGGTGGAGATGGAATTATAACAAGGGGTCAGGTGGGTGGAGATGGAATTATAACAAGGGGTCAGGTGGGTGGAGATGGAATTATAACAAGGGGTCAGGTGGGTGGAGATGGAATTATAACAAGGGGTCAGGTGGGTGGAGATGGAATTATAACAAGGGGTCAGGTGGGTGGAGATGGAATTATAACAAGGGGTCAGATGGGTGGAGATGGAATTATAACAAGGGGTCAGGTGGGTGGAGATGGAATTATAACAAGGGGTCAGGTGGGTGGAGATGGAATTATAACAAGGGGTCAGATGGGTGGAGATGGAATTATAACAAGGGGTCAGGTGGGTGGAGATGGAATTATAACAAGGGGTCAGGTGGGTGGAGATGGAATTATAACAAGGTGTCAGGTGGGTGGAGATGGAATTATAACAAGGGGTCAGGTGGGTGGAGATGGAATTATAACAAGGGGTCAGGTGGGTGGAGATGGAATTATAACAAGGGGTCAGGTGGGTGGAGATGGAATTATAACAAGGGGTCAGGTGGGTGGAGATGGAATTATAACAAGGGGTCAGGTGGGTGGAGATGGAATTATAACAAGGGGCCAGGTGGGTGGAGATGGAATTATAACAAGGGGTCAGATGGGTGGAGATGGAATTATAACAAGGGGTCAGGTGGGTGGAGATGGAATTATAACAAGGGGTCAGGTGGGTGGAGATGGAATTATAACAAGGGGTCAGGTGGGTGGAGATGGAATTATAACAAGGGGTCAGGTGGGTGGAGATGGAATTATAACAAGGGGTCAGGTGGGTGGAGATGGAATTATAACAAGGGGTCAGGTGGGTGGAGATGGAATTATAACAAGGGGTCAGATGGGTGGAGATGGAATTATAACAAGGGGTCAGGTGGGTGGAGATGGAATTATAACAAGGGGTCAGGTGGGTGGAGATGGAATTATAACAGATGGGTGGAGATGGAATTATAACAGGATGGGTGGAGATGGAATTATAACAAGGGGTCAGGTGGGTGGAGATGGAATTATAACAAGGGGTCAGGTGGGTGGAGATGGAATTATAACAAGGGGTCAGATGGGTGGAGATGGAATTATAACAAGGGGTCAGGTGGGTGGAGATGGAATTATAACAAGGGGTCAGGTGGGTGGAGATGGAATTATAACAAGGGGTCAGGTGGGTGGAGATGGAATTATAACAAGGGGTCAGATGGGTGGAGATGGAATTATAACAAGGGGTCAGGTGGGTGGAGATGGAATTATAACAAGGGGTCAGGTGGGTGGAGATGGAATTATAACAAGGGGTCAGGTGGGTGGAGATGGAATTATAACAAGGGGTCAGGTGGGTGGAGATGGAATTATAACAAGGGGTCAGGTGGGTGGAGATGGAATTATAACAAGGGGTCAGGTGGGTGGAGATGGAATTATAACAAGGGGCCAGGTGGGTGGAGATGGAATTATAACAAGGGGTCAGATGGGTGGAGATGGAATTATAACAAGGGGTCAGGTGGGTGGAGATGGAATTATAACAAGGGGTCAGGTGGGTGGAGATGGAATTATAACAAGGAGTCAGGTGGGTGGAGATGGAATTATAACAAGGGGTCAGGTGGGTGGAGATGGAATTATAACAAGGGGTCAGGTGGGTGGAGATGGAATTATAACAAGGGGTCAGGTGGGTGGAGATGGAATTATAACAAGGGGTCAGGTGGGTGGAGATGGAATTATAACAAGGGGTCAGGTGGGTGGAGATGGAATTATAACAAGGGGTCAGATGGGTGGAGATGGGGTCTTAATAAGGCTGCACCAGCGGTAACAATATAGTTAAGAGAGCCACATAAACATCAGGAAACATTTGGTTGTTAATAAAAAGTATTTAACAAACAAGGAGTATACAACACACAGCTGAGTTAACTTGTTGATTAAACTAGAGGTTATCAAAATGTGTTTGGCTGAAGCTTAAGTAGGGTTCCATGGGCAATAATATTGTGTTATGTGAATAAGTGCTAGGTAACAGTAGTCTAAATCCTGTGAAATTACGAGATTTTGAAACCAAACATCATAACATCAAAGGTTAAAGTGATGAATATTTCAAAATGAAAATTTGCTTTTCTCCTCGAGAAGAAGAGTAAATTTTGTACATCTGTGTGTAATATTAAAAATGTTCTTGTGACATCACAGAGCTTCAGTGTTCTCACAGCAAAAATAGCTGACGCTCCTACTATCTCAGAAATTATCATTAAACGCCTGCAAAATATCTGTGTGTCCCTCTTTGTAACTGTGTATCCCCCTTTGTAATTGTGAATCCCTCTTTGTAATTGTGTATCCCTCTTTGTAATTGTGTATCCCTCTTTGTAATTGTGTATCCCTCTTTGTAATTGTGTATCCCTCTTTGTAATTGTGTATCCCTCTTTGTAATTGTGTATCCCTCTTCGTAACTGTGTATCCACCTTTGTAATTGTGTATCCCTCTTTGTAATTGTGTATCCCTCTTCGTAACTGTGTATCCACCTTTGTAATTCTGTATCCCTCTTTGTAATTGTGTATCCCTCTTCGTAACTGTGTATCCACCTTTGTAATTGTGTATCCCTCTTTGTAATTGTGTATCCCTCTTTGTAACTGTGTATCCACCTTTGTAATTGTGTATCCCTCTTTGTAATTATGTATCCCTCTTTGTAACTGTGTATCCACCTTTGTAATTGTGTATCCTTCTTTGTAATTGCGTATCCCTCTTTGTAACTGTGTATCCCCATTTGTAATTGTGTATCCTTCTTTGTAATTGCGTATCCCTCTTTGTAACTGTGTATCCCAGTTCGTAACTGTGTATCCCCTTTGTAACTGTGTATCCCTCTTTGTAATTGTGTATCCCTCTTTGCAATTGTGTATCCCTCTTCGTAACTGTGTATCCCTCTTTGTAACTGTGTATCCCTCTGTGTAATTGTGTATCCCTCTTTGTAATCGTGCATCCCTCTTCGTAACTGCGTATCCCTCTTTGTAACTGTGTATCCCTCTCTGTAACAGTGTATCCCTCTTTGTAAGTGTGCATCACTCTTTGTAGCTGTGTATCCTTCTTTGTAATTGTATATCCCTCTTTCTAATTGTGTATCCCTCTTTGTAATTGTGTATCCCTCTTTGTAATTGTGTATCCCTCTTCGTAACTGTGTATCCCTCTTTGTAACTGTGTATCCCTCTCTGTAACAGTGTATCCCTCTTTGTAAGTGTGCATCACTCTTTGTAGCTGTGTATCCTTCTTTGTAATTGTATATCCCTCTTTGTAACTGTGTATCCCTCTGTGTAATTGTGTATCCCTCATTGTAATCGTGCATCCCTCTTCGTAACTGTGTATCCCTCTTTGTAATTGAGTATCCCTCTTTGTAATTGAGTATCCCTCTTTGTAGTTGTGTATCCCTCTTTGTAATTATGTATCCCTCTTTGTAGTTGTGTATCCCTCTTTGTAATTGTGTATCCCTCTTTGTAATTGTGTATCCCTCTTTATAATTCTGTACCCCGCTTTGTAATTGTGTATCCCGCTTTGTAGTTGTGTATCCCTATTTGTAACTGTGTATCCCTATTTGTAGTTGTGTATCCCTCTTTGTAATTGTGTATCCCTCTTTTTAATTCTGTATCCCTCTTTGTAATTGTGTATCACTCTTTATAACTGTGTATCCCTCTTTGTAACTGTGTATCCATCTTTGTAATTGTGTATCCTTCTTTGTACCTGTGTATCCCTCTTTGTAATTGTGTATCCCTCTTTGTAAATGTGTATCCCTATTTGTAATTGTGTATCCCTGTTTGTAACTGTGTATCCCCCTTTGTAATTATGTATCACTCTTTGTAACTATGTATCCACCCTTTGTAATTGTGTATCCCTCTTTATAACTGTGTATCCCTCTTTGTAACTGTGTATCCCTCTTAGTAATTGTGTATCCCTCTTTGTAACTGTGCATCCCCCTTTGTAATTGTGTATCCCTCTTTGTAACTGTGTATTCCCCTTTGTAATTGTGTATCCCTCTTTGTAAATGTGTATCCCTATTTGTAATTGTGTATCCCTGTTTGTAACTGTGTATCCCCCTTTGTAATTATGTATCCCTCTTTGTAACTATGTATCCACCCTTTGTAATTGTGTATCTCTCTTTATAACTGTGTATCCCTCTTTGTAACTGTGTATTCCCCTTTGTAATTGTGTATCCCTCTTTGTAAATGTGTATCCCTATTTGTAATTGTGTATCCCTCTTTGTAACTGTGCATCCCCCTTTGTAATTGTGTATCCCTCTTTGTAACTGTGCATCCCCCTTTGTAAAGCTTAACTAAGTCCAGTAAGCTTCTCGCTGTTAATTAATGAATCCACGAACGTTGTAGCTTAAACGTTATTTACCAAAGGTTTGTGCACTTTATACTCAAATTTTTTATGAAGAAACGCGAAGTTTACATTAAACACGACTGTTTAGTACTGAAGTTCGATGACTGTATCACCTAAAAGAACTGACTCAGTATCACCTAAAAGAACTGACTCAGTATCACCTAAAAGAACTGACTCAGTATCACATAAAAGAACTGACTCAGTATCACATAAAAGAACTGACTCAGTATCACATAAAAGAACTGACTCAGTATCACATAAAAGAACTGATTCAGTATCACATAAAAGAACTGACTCAGTATCACCTAAAAGAACTGACTCAGTATCACATAAAAGAACTGACTCAGTATCACCTAAAAGAACTGACTCAGTATCACATAAAAGAACTGACTCAGTATCACATAAAAGAACTGACTCAGTATCACCTAAAAGAACTGACTCAGTATCACATAAAAGAACTGACTCAGTATCACATAAAAGAACTGACTCAGTATCACCTAAAAGAACTGACTCAGTATCACATAAAAGAACTGACTCAGTATCACAACTCAGTATCACATAAAAGAACTGACTCACTATCACATAAAAGAACTGACTGAGTATCACATAAAAGAACTGACTCAGTATCACCTAAAAGAACTGACTCAGTATCACATAAAAGAACTGACTCAGTATCACATAAAAGAACTGACTCAGTATCACCTAAAAGAACTGACTCAGTATCACATAAAAGAACTGAGTATCAGTATCACATAAAAGAACTGACTCAGTATCACCTAAAAGAACTGACTCAGTATCACATAAAAGAACTGACTCAGTATCACCTAAAAGAACTGACTCAGTATCACATAAAAGAACTGACTCAGTATCACATAAAAGAACTGACTCAGTATCACCTAAAAGAACTGACTCAGTATCACATAAAAGAACTGACTCAGTATCACATAAAAGAACTGACTCAGTATCACCTAAAAGAACTGACTCAGTATCACATAAAAGAACTGACTCAGTATCACCTAAAAGAACTGACTCAGTATCACATAAAAGAACTGACTCAGTATCACATAAAAGAACTGACTCAGTATCACCTAAAAGAACTGACTCAGTATCACATAAAAGAACTGACTCAGTATCACATAAAAGAACTGACTCAGTATCACCTAAAAGAACTGACTCAGTATCACATAAAAGAACTGACTCAGTATCACATAAAAGAACTGACTCAGTATCACCTAAAAGAACTGACTCAGTATCACATAAAAGAACTGACTCAGTATCACATAAAAGAACTGACTCAGTATCACCTAAAAGAACTGACTCAGTATCACATAAAAGAACTGACTCAGTATCACATAAAAGAACTGACTCAGTATCACTTAAAAGAACTGACTCAGTATCACATAAAAGAACTGACTCACTATCACATAAAAAAACTGATTCAGTATCACATAAAGGAACTGACCCAGTATCACTTAAAAGAAGTGACTCAGTATCACATAAAAGAACTGACTCAGTATCACATAAAAGAACTGACTCAGTATCACATAAAAGAACTGACTCAGTATCAAATAAATTAACTGACTCAGTATCACATAAAAGAACTGACTCAGTATCACATAAAAGAACTGACTCAGTACCACATAAAAAACTGACCCAGTATCACATAAAAGAACTGACCCAGTATCACATAAAAGAACTGATTCAGTATCACATAAAAGAACTGACCCAGTATCACATAAAAGAACTGACTCAGTACCACATAAAAAACTGACCCAGTATCACATAAAAGAACTGACCCAGTATCACATAAAAGAACTGATTCAGTATCACATAAAAGAACTGACTCAGTATCACATAAAATAACTGACTCAGTATCACATAAAAGAACTGACTCAGTATCAAATAAATTAACTGACTCAGTATCACATAAAAGAACTGACTCAGTATCACATAAAAGAACTGACTCAGTATCACATAAAAGAACTGACCCAGTATCACATAAAAGAACTGACTCAGTATCACATAAAGGAACTGACTCAGTATCACATAAAAGAACTGACTCAGTATCACATAAAAGAAATGACTCAGTATCACATAAAAGAACTGACTCAGTATCACTTAAAAGAACTCACTCAGTATCACATAAAAGAACTGACCCAGTATCACATAAAAGAACTGATTCAGTATCACATAAAAGAACTGACTCAGTATCACATAAAAGAACTGACCCAGTATCACATAAAAAATTGATTCAGTATCACATAAAAGAACTGACCCAGTATTACATAAAAGAAGTGACTCAGTATCACATAAAAGAAGTGACTCAGTATCACATAAAAGAACTGACTCAGTATCACATAAAAGAAGTGACTCAGTATCACATAAAAGAAATGACCCAGTACCACATAAAAGAAGTGACTCAGTATCACATAAAAGAAGTGACTCAGTATCACATTAGAGAACTGACTCAGTATCACATAAAGAAACTGACTCAGAATCACATAAAAGAACTTAGTATCACATAAAAGAACTGACCTAGTATCACATAAAAGAACTGACCTAGTATCACATAAAAGAACTGACTCAATATCACATAAAAGAACTGACTCAGTATCACATAAAAGAACTGACTCAGTATCACATAAAAGAACTAACTCAGTATCACATAAAAGAACTGACTCAGTATCAAATAAATTAACTGACTCAGTATCACATAAAATAACTGACTCAGTATCACATAAAAGAACTCAGTATCACATAAAAGAACTGACCCAGTATCACATAAAAGAACTGACTAAGTATCACATAAAAGTACTGACTCAATATCACATAAAAGAACTGACTCAGTATCACATAAAACAACTGACCCATTATCACATAAAAGTACTTACCCAGAATCACATAAAAGAACTGACTCAGTATCACATAAAAGAACTGACCCAGTATCACATAAAAGAACTGACTCAGTATCACATAAAAGAACTGACTCAGTATCACATAAAAGAACTGACTCAGTATCACATAAAAGAACTGACTCAGTATCACATAAAAGAACTGACTCAGTATCACATAAAAGAACTGACTCAGTATTACATTAAAGAACTGACTCAGTATCACATAAAAGAGCTGACTCAGTATCACATAAAAGAACCGACTCAGTATCACATAAAAGAACTGACTCAGTATCACATAAAAGAACTGACTCAGTATCACTTAAAAGAACTGACTCAGTATCACATAAAAGAACTGACTCACTATCACATAAAAAAACTGATTCAGTATCACATAAAGGAACTGACCCAGTATCACTTAAAAGAAGTGACTCAGTATCACATAAAAGAACTGACTCAGTATCACATAAAAGAACTGACTCAGTATCACATAAAAGAACTGACTCAGTATCACATAAAAGAACTGACTCAGTATCACATAAAAGAACTGACTCAGTATCACATAAAAGAACTGACTCAGTATCACATAAAAAAAACTCAGTATCACTAAAAGAACTGACCGAGTATCACATAAAAGAACTGACTCAGTATCCCATAAAAGAACTGACTCAGCTTTATCAGATGCGAGAAAAGATGTTATTTTTTTATCGGCACTTTTTTTTCAACTATGAAGCAAATTAAGTAAAGTAAGTTGGATACAGAAGATGACTTACTTACCTCATATATTTACACATCACAACGAATGTCATTTTTCTGTCCAATGCATTAGGTTAGGTTAGGTTAGGTTAGGTTAGGTTAGGTTAGGTTAGGTTAGGTTAGATTAGGTTAGGTTAGGTTAGGTTAGGTTAGGTTAGGTTAGATTAGGTTAGGTTAGGTTAGGTTAGGTTAGGTTAGGTTAGGTTAGGTTAGGTTAGGTTAGGTAAGGTTAGATTAGGTTAGGTTAGGTTAGGTTAGGTTAGGTTAGGTTAGGTTAGGTTAGGTTAGGTTAGGTTAGGTTAGGTTAGGTTAGGTTAGGTTAGGTTAGGTAAGGTTCGTCAGGAAACAGGATAAATGTTTCCTGACGCGGGTCTTAGTCAGATGATGACCCGCCTTTGGAGCTTTTGGTCATCTGACCGAGGCCTTCCGCTGGCTTACCGGTCCACCCCTTTAAAAATTATGGTCATTTATAACCAGTCTGTCTATTAATGTAAGTAGTTTCAAAGTTCGTAGAAAATTGATGTAATTTAACAAAAGTCCAGACTTGAGGTGAACGTATTTGTGTGGAAAAATTTTGAGTTCTTTCCAAATCTTAGATATTTTATATTAAGTCATAAAGTTTCCTTAAATGAAAAAAAAAAAACGTCAACATTTTGGTGGCAAATGTTTCTGATTTGAATTCCACAATGAGGAAATAATTTCCCACTTCAAAAGGATCATCAGTCTTGGCACAAAATCTGTAATTATCTGAATTACTTTATAGGAAAAAGACTTAAACACGTTTTAATTGATTTATTTTACTAACAATGATTCATCATGTTGAAGTTATTAGTTTCTGGATTTAGATGTTAAAAGAATGTACTGAAGTTTTTATTTGTTTTACAACAACACAACTAAGAGAACATCTTTACATACAGCAACAATAAAACAAATATACAAGTAGGGGTATAAATAGAAAATTATCTTCGCTTCTTGTAGAGAACATTCTCAGCAGGCACTGAGCACCGCTCCTGCCTCCTACTGCGCCATCACCTCTGCTGCGCCCTCTGTGCCTCCTGAGGGCGGGCTTAGTAGCAGACAAGTTGAGAGTTTGGGAATTCTCTTCCCCGCGTCTGTTGCCAACTTTCTCCTGGAGCTTATGGTGCACCACCGTACCATGAGGGACTTTTCGTGGCGGCTGCCGGCATGCCTCCGGTAGAGTGCCTGCACCAGCTACTACAGGACACCGACCACAGTCAACCTGCTGCACCACCCACTGTAGAACACCGACCACAGTCAAGCTGTTCCACCACCCACTGTAGAACACCGGCCACCGTCAACCTGCTGCACCACCCACTGTAGAACACCGACCACAGTCAAGCTGTTCCACCACCCACTGTAGAACACCGGCCACCGTCAACCTGCTGCACCACCCACTGTAGGACACTGGCCACAGTCAACCTGCTGCACCACCCACTGTAGGACACTGGCCACAGTCAACCTGCTGCATCACCCACTGTAGGACACTGGCCACAGTCAACCTGCTGCGCCACCCACTGTAGAACACCAGCCACAGTCAACCTGCTGCACGACCCACTGTACGACACCAGCCGCAGTCAACCTATTGCGCCACCCACTGTATGGTGACGGCAACAGTCAACCTACTGCACCACCCACTGTAGGACACTAGCCACAATCACCCTAATGCACTACCCACTGTAGGGTGAAAGCCACAGTCAACTTACTGCACCACCCACTATAGGGTGACAGACACAGTCAGCCTATTGCACCACCCACTGTAGAGTGACAGACAGTCAACCTGCTGCACCACCCACTGTAGGGTGACAGACACAGTCAACTTGCTGCACCACCCACTGTAGGACACTGACCACAGTCAACCTGTTGCACCACCCATTGTAGGACACTGGTTACAGTCAGCCTGATACATCACCCACTGTATAACACTGGCCACAGTCAACCTGCTGTACCATCCACTGTAGGGTGACAGACACAGTCAACTTGCTGCACCAGCCACGGTAGAACACTGGCCACAGTCAACCTGCTGTACCACCCATTGTAGAACACCGGCTACAATCAACCTGCTGCACCACCCATTGTAGGGTGACAGACACACTCAACCTGCTGCACCACCCACTGCAAAACACTGGCTACAGTCAACCTGCTGCACCACCCACTGCAAAACACTGGCTACAGTCAACCTGCTGTACCACCGACTGTAGGACACAAGCCGCAGTCAACCTGCTGCATCACCCACTGTAGGGTGACAAACACAGTCAACCTACTGCACCACCCATTGTACGTTAAACAGCGCACCACTGTACGTTAAACAGTGAACCACTGCACGTTAAACAACGCACCACTGCACGTTAAACAGTGCACCACTGCAAGTTGAACAACGCACCACTGCACGTTAAACAACGCACCACTGCACGTTAAACAGCGCACCACTGCACGTTAAACAGCGCACCACTGCACGTTAAACAGCGCACCACTGCACGTTAAGCAACGCACCACTACACGTTAAACAACACACCACTACACGTTAAACAGTAGGGCATGCAAAGAGTACGTAACCTTTATTCGGCGCATGTACACACCCTCATTTACAGGCTATCTCCCCCAACCAGCGAACCAGGTTGCTAAGAGTTGATGATGGGGCCCCGTCGTTCAACTAGTGACCAGGTTCTAGCCAATAAGAAGATGGTTTTGGCAATCGCAGAGGTTATGTGGGTACCGCTCTCCTGTCTGCCCTTGTCATTCCCGTTCTAGAGCTGGTTGAAGCACGGTCTGCTATCTTGTGGCTTCTATTTCTGCCTTGCTTACCGTGGAGTGCACTATACTTATCACTGTACATAGTGTACATATTGCTGTTCTAAATTGGTGAAGGATAATATGTCTAAACTTTTTCTGCTGTGTTTATTTTGCTCCCATTACACCCGGGATAACAGGCCATTTGGAATCCTGGGTTGTAATATGGGTAGCCTGTCCGAGAGCTGGAGCTGGACTTAGAGAAACGGTTGAGCTTAGGGTGAAGCTCGTAGCGGGAACATTGTGCAGCTTGCTGTCTGGCATTGCTTTACAAATTTTGCGTGTCAGTTGCTTTATGGTCAGCCTTGCTATTGTGTGATCGTTCAACAGCTCGCTACTAGCTTGTTCGGTGTGCTCGCTTCGCTACAGTCAATCTTCTAGAACAGTGTAGCTGTCTGGCATTGCTTTACAAATTTTGCGTGTCAGTTGTTACTAGCCTGTTCGGTGTGGAGAATTTTGCAGTCAGCTTTGCTTGTATGCGTATTCTGCAATCGTACTGTGCATAGCTAAGTGTGTTCTGCAAATTAACGTGTTACGTTGGGGTATTCTGCAATCGTACTGTGCATAGCGAATAACTTATGCCACCTAGACGAGTCAGACGTCTGGTGTCGGCATGTACTTTGCATAACCTACCTAAATTGTCCCTACAGCGTTGTTGGCAAATTGCTCGTTCCATTGGTATTAAATACAAACGCACTCTCACAGCTGCGCAACTGCGTTCACTGATTGCTGACAAACTTATAGAAGAAGAGATGGCACATCAGACTCCTCCCTCTACGGGAGCTAGGGCAAAAACTCCTATGTTCTCGCACGAGGAAGATGATACACCTACGGACCAAAATGGTCAGTATAGCGCAGCTGGGTTATCTCAAGGTGATTCAGCGTCGTTGGCACTTGAGCTGGCAAAAATCAATCTTGAGCAAACTAGGGAACAGAGAGCATTCGCAAGGGAAGAATTTGATAGGGAAAGAGAAAGGAGGCAGTTTTCGCATTCTGTAAATGATTTTAGTTTACAAAAAGCAGTACAGCTTGTTCCCCGCTTCAATGAGGCCGAACCAGAGCAATTTTTCGAAAGCTTCGAAAATCAGGCTCGAGCCTTGAGGTGGCCGGAACAGCATTGGGCATCGTTGGTTCATACAGCATTATTGGGTAAGGCACAGGAATTTACGTCAGTATTAAATGACGCTGAATTTTCTGATTATCAAGTAGTGAAGACCACAGTGTTGGGAGCATATACGTGTATCCCAGCCAAATATAAAAAAAAAAAATTTAAGCTGGGCAGACGACAGCTTGGTCAATCCCTAGTGGACTTTGTGAGACAGCAAACCAAAGCTTTTACCAGCTGGTATAAAGCAAGTGGTGTCTCTACCTTTGAGGAGCTGGTGCAGCTTATTCTGATTGATAACCTGCTGGAGTCTGTGGGACCAGAGGTTCGAGTCTTTCTGCAGGATCGTGACTTAACCACTGCATTGGAGGCAGCCAGGTTGGCTGATACCTTCGAAACTAACCGCTCCTTGTCCGAGCGGTCCCGTCTCTCTTTTCAACAGCCTGGCATGAGCAGAGATCGTCAACCTTGGAGAATGAAGTGCCAGCCGGAGGGAGAACGTCTACGTCAGCCAACTAAGCCACCTGGTGAGCCACGTTTCTCAACCTATGGTCCACCTGCGGAGAGGCAAACTACTCATGGTGCATCTCGACAACAGTATCCAGAGAGACACCAGCCAGAACGACACCACTTGCAACGTCAGCAGGGAGTAAAGGGCAAGCCTGTCGTCTGCTTCCTCTGCAACAAAGTAGGTCACATCCGTCCCAACTGCCCCCATAAACCCCAACCCATTGGGAAAATCTCTAATATCCCTAGTAACATGTCCCCTAGAGAAGTAGAAAAAGGTATGGCCCCTTATTATTGCAAGAGTCTAATTTCCCTTCAGGAAAACTCAGAAACAACTAAAGTAAAGACCTTTAGAGATACTGGAGCATATTGCTCACTTGTAAGAGAAGGAATATTACCCCTTTCAGAGAATACTTCTTTGAATTCCTCTGTTTTATTGGAAGCATTTGGAGGTGCTATATATTCTGTTCCTTTGCATAAAATTTATGTACAGTGCAAATATTACACTGGGTACTTGACTGTAGGTGTCTCAAAATGATTCCCCATGAAAGATGCCATGTTATTACTGGGTAATAACATTACTACTGTTAGTTCGTGTCCTGAACCTATAATGATTAATTCTTCTCCGGTGTTGGCCATAACTCGGGCAACATCCCAAGGGTTTTCTGGAGGGAATGTTGACCTATCCTTGGACGACTCCGATCTCGGAATAGCCACATTGTTTTACGAGGAAAACTGGCCAGAGCCTCGTAGATCAAGTGAACAGACCCCGATCAAGAATTCCTATTCCAAGGTTGCAGGATTGCCAGATGTCTGTTTCCATGCCCGAGGGACTGTCCTTCCGGGAGGAACAACGAAAGGACTCTTCTTTAAAATTCGCTTTTGAGGCAGCCATGGGTAAATCCTCTTTGGGTCAACCGGTCAAGTATGAAGTTAAAAACGATTATTTGATCTGCACTGAGACTGGTAAGGAGATAGAGGGCCGGCAATTGCATGACAGGTTAGTGGTTCCAACAAAGTATAGACCTCAAATATTAAATATAGCTCATAATACGTCATTAGGAGGTCACTTAGGAATTACAAAAACCTTGTATAGAATCATAAAAGAATTTTATTGGCCAAAATTAAAGAAAGATGTGAAGAATTATATTAGGTGTTGCCGAGAATGTCAGCAAGTTGGGAAACCTGGACATTCCATTAAACCTGCACCTCTCCAACCTATACCTGCTGATGGAGAACCTTTTGCAGATTTAATTATAGATTGTGTAGGTCCACTACTGTTACGCAAAAATGCGGCATAGCTGGGGGCTTGAGCCTGGTCTAAGGGTAAAGGTAAAAGTTACACACATCTCAAGCCCAAACCGGCCACCCCGGGCTATCCCAGTCAAAACAGAAAGCGCTAAACCAGTATGTGTTACTTCAATGGGTTGGTTAACAGAGGGTCAGGCAAAAATCCCAATTAGGAAAATATATCTATTTAATCACCATAACATAACAGAAAAACCTTAATTCTAAACGCCCAAATGAGGGTACACACCGCAGCTGGCTGGAGGTTCAGCCACCATAACACTAGGCTTCCGTCAGCGTCAGGCCGTCATTACACTACAATCCTCATTTCTTACTTCATCACTCATCCCACAGCACCCTGACCATGTCAGAGCCTGGGTGAACATACAGGTAAGCCATATGAAAGCCTATGGCTTGAGTTGGATAAACAAAATGAGTGTACAACTACAAATTTGACTTAAATACACAGCATCTCCGACGCCAGCCTCTACACACCATGCTAACGTCACGTGACTCCCCCAAACCACGCTAACTCCGCGTACCCAAACATCCTTGGAAAATAAATCATTAACACAATTTCTTTATAATTACAGTTAGAGTACTTTACAGTACCCCCAAATGCACAATATCAATTATAAAATTATTCTTTACAACTATAATATTCATATTAATATTATGGTACACTTCTCCACTATATGTACATTACGATGTCATGCAGAACCCTGCATAACATCCCCACCCCCAGACCATAGGTCTCACTCTGCTAGCGGTGCTCAAAGAAGGATGGATGGGAGAAGACGTTAGCTCAACACTCTACAACCCGTCTTCAAGGTTGCAGGTGGCACGTCAGTTAGCCAAGGCTAACCTAAAGACAGCTCAAAGTAAGATGAAACAGAGGTATGACAGAAGTGCACAATTCCGCTCCTTCCATCCAGGAGACAAGGTGTTGGTGCAGGAACCTATACCTGGCCACACCTTGAAAGCTAGATTTACGGGACCTATGCAGATTGTAAGTAGATTATCTGATGTAAATTATGTGGTAGCTCCCATTGATAAGACCTCAAAATCTAAAACTTACCACATTAATCAATTAAAGTATTTCCATACACCAGATAAAGTCCCAGTAATGACTCTGTCCTCTACTTCTGAGGACGACTCTGACTCTTTGCACTCTATCTCTGAAATTAATATTAAACTTTCAAATTCTGTCCTCCTCAAGGATCCTAGCCCTTTAATGGAGGGATTATCTGAAACGCAAGCAACAAATTTAACTGAGCTTCTACAGTCATATCCTAATATTTTTTCGGATGTGCCGAAAAAATGTAAGTTAGGTTATCATGATGTAGATGTGGGAAACTCTAAACCAATTAAACTCTCCCCCTACAGAGCTAATCCTGAAAAGCAAAGGCTACTTCAGCAGGAAGTAGAATTTTTGTTAAAGCATGGTTTAGTGGAGGAGGAGTCTAGTCCATGGGCTTCACCGTGCATCCTTGTGAAGAAGGCTGATGGAGGGTTTCGTATGTGTACAGACTACTGTAAAGTGAACGAGGTCACAATTACCCTCTTCCTCGTCTGGATGACGTAATTGACTTTGTGGGTAAGGCTACTTTTGTGTCCAAGTTAGATCTCCTTAAAGGCTACTATCAGGTACCTTTGACAGATAAGGCAAAGGAAATCTCTGCCTTCGTAATTCCAGGAGGTCATTATGAATACACAGTTACCCCTTCAGAATGAAAAATTCCCCCTCTTCATTCCAGAAACTTATCCATCAGGCTATTAAAGGACTTGAAGGCACGGCAACGTACCTAGATGATATTGTTGTGGTGTCTGATACCTGGGATCAACACCTTCTTAGACTTAAGGCTCTTTTTGAGACCTTTAAGAGTTCCCATTTAACAGTTAATTTATCTAAATCATCCTTTGGCCAGGCCACTGTCACTTTTCTAGGCCATGAAGTAGGTAGTGGTAAAGTTGCACCTAAACTTGCTAAAGTTCTTTCTATTAAAAATTATCCAGTTCCTCATGATAGGAAATCTCTTCAACGTTTCCTAGGCATGATAGGATTTTACAGAAGATTCTGTAAGAATTTCTCAGATATTGTAGCCCCTCTTACCTCTCTTACCAGTCACAAAGTTCCCTTTAATTGGACCTCAGACTGTAACACTGCTTTTAATAAAGCAAAAATATTATTGTGTACTGCACCCATTCTCTTGTCTCCAAACCTTTTTCATTACAGGTTGATGCTTGTGAGTCTGGGGTTGGGGCAGTACCATTACAAATCGGGAACGAGGAGTTGCAGCCTGTAGCACACTTTTCAGCCAAGTTCCAGCCGCATCAGAGGGCTTACTCTACCATTGAAAAAGAAGCCCTCGCGCTGGTACTGGCTTTGGAGCATTTCGATGTTTATGTGGGCCAGACATCGCAGGTGGTCACAGTCTACAGTGATCACAATCCTCTAGTATATCTCCAAGCCATGAAGAACCACAACACAAGGCTTATGCGCTGGACGCTAAGGCTGCAGCCCTATAATATTTCCATTAAATATATTGCCGGCAAAGAAAATATGTTGGCAGACTCTATCTAGAGTCGAATATTTTTATTTATTTAGGTTAGGATGTTATTTGTGGTAACCCCTTTTCACGCTCTTTTTTTTTATCCCCTGGTGTGGGGTTTTTTTTTTTTAGTGAGGGGATGCGGGCTACCGTCCGCCTGTATCTTGGACCTATGCTAGCCTGTCTGACTGCTGTCTCACTCTAAGTTTAGGGTTTGGCTTTTGGTCACGAGAAAAGCTGAGCTCTATCTAAGAGTTGGATGGCGGAGAGGAAAGGCGGTCCCATTATTTTGTGCCATGGCGGCACGGTTACCACTGGGAGGTGGCAGCCTAATCCTGAGCCTTCTCGGGGTGGGGGTGTGACATGCAAAGAGTACGTAACCTTTATTCGGCGCATGTACACACCCTCATTTACAGGCTATCTCCCCCAACCAGCAAATCAGGTTGCTAAGAGTTGATGATGGGGCCCCGTCGTTCAACTAGTGACCAGGTTCTAGCCAATAAGATGGTTTTGGCAATCGCAGAGGTTATGTGGGTACCGCTCTCCTGTCTGCCCTTGTCATTCCTATTCTAGAGCTGGTTGAAGCACGGTCTGCTATCTTGTGGCTTCTATTTCTGCCTTGCTTACCGTGGAGTGCACTATACTTATCACTGTACATAGTGTACATATTGCTGTTCTAAATTGGTGAAGGATAATATAAGTAAACTTTTTCTGCTGTGTTTATTTTGCTCCCATTACACCTGGGATAATAGGCCATTTGGAATCCTGGGTTGTAATAGCACCACTGCACGTTAAACAGCGCACCACTGCACGTTAAACAGCTCACCACTGTACGTTAAACAACGCACCACTGCATGTTAAGCAGCGCACCACTGCACGTTAAGCAGCGCACCACTGCACGTTAAGCAGCGCACCACTGCACGTTAAACAGCGCACCACTGCACGTTAAACAGCGCACCACTGCACGTTAAACAACGCACCACTGCATGTTAAACAGCGCACCACTGCACGTTAAACAACGCACCACTGCACGTTAAACAGCGCACCACTGCACGTTAAACAGCGCACCACTGCACGTTAAACAGCGCACCACTGCACGTTAAACAACGCACCACTGCAGGTTAAAAAGCTCACCTCTGCACGTTAAACAATGCACCACTGCACGTTAACGCACCACTACACGTTAAACAACGCACCACTGCACGTTAAACAGCGCACCACTGCACGTTAAACAGCGCACCACTGCACGTTAAACAAAGCACCACTGCACGTTAAACAGCTCACCACTGCACGTTAAATAGCACACCACTGCACGTTAAACAACGCACCACTGCACGTTAAACAACGCACCACTACACTTTAAACAGTGCACCACTGCACGTTAAACAAAGCACCACTGCACGTTAAACAGTTCACCACTGCACGTTAAATAGCGCACCACTGCACGTTGAACAACGCACCACTGCACGTTAAACAGCGCACCACTGCACGTTAAACAACGCACCACTGCAAGTTAAATAACGCACCACTGTACTTTAAACAACGCACCACTGCACGTTAAATAACGCACCACTGCACGTTAAATAACGCACCACTGCACGTTGAACAACGCACCACTGCACGTTAAACAACGCACCCCTGCACGTTGAACAACGCACCACTGCACGTTAAACAGTGCAGCACTGCACGTTAAACAGTGCACCACTGCACGTTAAACAGTGCACCACTGCACGCTAAACAGTGCACCACTGCACGTTAAACAGTGCACCACTGCACGTTAAACAGTGCACCACTGCACGTTAAACAACGTACCACTGCACGTTAAACAACGCTCCACTGCACATTAAACAGTGCACCACTGCACGTTAAACAACGCACCACTGCACGTTGAACAACGCACCACGTTAAATAACGCACCACTACACGTTAAACAACGCACCACTGCACGTTAAACAACGCACCACTGCACGTTAAACAGTGCACCACTGCACGTTAAACAACGCACCACTGCATGTTGAACAACGCACCGCTGCACGTTAAACAACGCACCAAGGCACGTTAAACAACGCGCCACTGCACATTAAACAGTGCACCAATGCACGTTAAACAACGCACCACTGCACGTTAAACAACGCACCACTGCACGTTAAACAACGCACCACTGCACGTTAAACAACGCACCACTGCACGTTAAACAACGCACCACTGCACGTTAAACAACGCAACACTGCACGTTAAACAACGCACCACTGCACGTTAAACAGTGCACTACTGCACGTTAAACAACGCACCACTGCACGTTGAACAACGCAACACTGCACGTTAAACAACGCACCACTGCACGTTAAACAGTGCACCACTGCACGTTAAACAACGCACCCCTGCACCTTGAGCAACGCAACACTGCACGTTAAACAACGCACCACTGCACGTTAAACAGGGCACCACTGCACTTTAAACAACGCACCACTGCACGTTAAACAACGCACCACTGCACGTTAAACAACGCACCACTGCACGTTAAACAGCGCACCACTGCACGTTAAACAACACACCAATGCACGTTAAACAACGCACCATTGCACGTTAAACAGCGCACCACTGCACGTTAAACAACGCATCACTGCACGTTAAACAACGCACCACTGCACGTTAAACAACGCACCACTGCACGTTAAACAACGCACCACTGCACGTTAAACAACGCACCACTCTACGTTAAACAAGGCACCACTGCACGTTAAACAACGCACCACTGCACGTTAAACAACGCACCACTGCACGTTAAACAACGCAACACTGCACGTTAAACAACTCACCACTGCACGTTAAACAATGCACCACTGCACGTTAAACAACGCAACACTGCACGTTAAACAACGCACCACTGCACTTTAAGCAACGCAACACTGCACGTTAAAAAACTGCAACACTGCACGTTAAACAATGCACCACTGCACGTTAAACAACGCAACACTGCATGTTAAGCAACGCACCACTGCACGTTAAACAACGCAACACTGCACGTTAAACAATGCACCACTGCACGTTAAACAACGCAACACTGCACGTTAAACAACGCACCACTGCACTTTAAACAACGCACCACTGCACGTTAAACAACGCAACACTGCACGTTAAACAGCGCAACACTGCACGTTAAACAACGCACCACTGCACTTTAAACAACGCAACACTGCACGTTAAACAACGCAACACTGCACGTTAACCAATGCACCTCTGCACGTTAAACAACGCAACACTGCACGTTAAACAACGCACCACTGCACTTTAAACAACGCAACACTGCACGTTAAGCAACGCAACACTGCACGTTAAACAATGCACCACTGCACGTTAAACAACGCAACACTGCACGTTAAACAACGCAACACTGCACGTTAAACAACGCAACACTGCATGTTAATTAAAGAACGCAACACTGCATGTTAAACAACGCACCACTGCACGTTAAACAACGCAACACTGCATGTTAAACAACGCATCACTGCACGTTAAACAACGCAACACTGCACGTTAAACAACGCAACACTGCACGTTAAACAACGCAACACTGCACGTTAAACAACGCAACACTGCACGTTAAAGAACGCAACACTGCATGTTAAACAACGCAACACTGCACGTTAAACAACGCAACACTGCACGTTAAACAACGCAACACTGCATGTTAAACAACGCAACACTGCACGTTAAACAACGCAACACTGCACGTTAAACAACGCAACACTGCACGTTAAACAACGCAACACTGCATGTTAAATAACGCACCACTGCACGTTAAACAACGCAACACTGCATGTTAAACAACGCATCACTGCAAGTTAAACAACGCACCACTGCACGTTAAACAACGCATCACTGCACGTTAAACAACGCACCACTGCACGTTAAACAACGCACCACTGCACGTTAAACAACGCATCACTGCACGTTAAACAACGCACCACTGCACGTTAAACAACGCAACACTGCACGTTAAACAACGCACCACTGCACGTTAAACAACGCACCACTGCACGTTAAACAATGCACCACTGCACGTTAAACAACGCAACACTGCACGTTAAACAACGCACCACTGCACTTTAAGCAACGCAACACTGCACGTTAAAAAACTGCAACACTGCACGTTAAACAATGCACCACTGCACGTTAAACAACGCAACACTGCATGTTAAGCAACGCACCACTGCACGTTAAACAACGCAACACTGCACGTTAAACAACGCACCACTGCACTTTAAACAACGCAACACTGCACGTTAAACAACGCACCACTGCACGTTAAACAACGCAACACTTCACGTTAAACAGCGCACCACTGCACGTTAAACAACGCACCACTGCACTTTAAACAACGCAACACTGCACGTTAAACAACGCAACACTGCACGTTAAACAATGCACCACTGCACGTTAAACAACGCAACACTGCACGTTAAACAACGCACCACTGCACTTTAAACAACGCAACACTGCACGTTAAGCAACGCAACACTGCACGTTAAACAATGCACCACTGCACGTTAAACAACGCAACACTGCACGTTAAACAACGCAACACTGCACGTTAAACAACGCAACACTGCATGTTAATTAATGAACGCAACACTGCATGTTAAACAACGCACCACTGCACGTTAAACAACGCAACACTGCATGTTAAACAACGCATCACTGCACGTTAAACAACGCAACACTGCACGTTAAACAACGCAACACTGCACGTTAAACAACGCAACACTGCACGTTAAAGAACGCAACACTGCATGTTAAACAACGCAACACTGCACGTTAAACAACGCAACACTGCACGTTAAAGAACGCAACACTGCATGTTAAACAACGCAACACTGCACGTTAAACAACGCAACACTGCACGTTAAACAACGCAACACTGCATGTTAAACAACGCAACACTGCACGTTAAACAACGCAACACTGCACGTTAAACAACGCAACACTGCATGTTAAATAACGCACCACTGCACGTTAAACAACGCAACACTGCATGTTAAACAACGCATCACTGCAAGTTAAACAACGCACCACTGCACGTTAAACAACGCATCACTGCACGTTAAACAACGCACCACTGCACGTTAAACAACGCACCACTGCACGTTAAACAACGCATCACTGCACGTTAAACAACGCACCACTGCACGTTAAACAACGCAACACTGCACGTTAAGCAACGCAACACTGCATGTTAAATAACGCACCACTGCACGTTAAACAACGCAACACTGCATGTTAAACAACGCAACACTGCACGTTAAGCAACGCAACACTGCACGTTAAACAATGCACCACTGCACGTTAAACAACGCAACACTGCACGTTAAACAACGCAACACTGCACGTTAAACAACGGAACACTGCATGTTAATTAATGAACGCAACACTGCACGTTAAACAACGCAACACTGCACGTTAAACAACGCAACACTGCATGTTAATTAATGAACGCACCACTGCACGTTAAACAACGCAACACTGCACGTTAAACAACGCAACACTGCACGTTAAACAACGCACCACTGCATGTTAAACAACGCATCACTGCATGTTAAACAACGCAACACTGCACGTTAAACAACGCAACACTGCACGTTAAACAACGCAACACTGCACGTTAAACAACGCACCACTGCACGTTAAACAACGCATCACTGCATGTTAAACAACGCAACACTGCACGTTAAACAACGCAACACTGCACGTTAAACAACGCAACACTGCATGTTAAACAACGCAACACTGCACGTTAAACAACGCAACACTGCACGTTAAACAACGCAACACTGCATGTTAAATAACGCACCACTGCACGTTAAACAACGCAACACTGCATGTTAAACAACGCATCACTGCAAGTTAAACAACGCACCACTGCACGTTAAACAACGCATCACTGCACGTTAAACAACGCACCACTGCACGTTAAACAACGCACCACTGCACGTTAAACAACGCATCACTGCACGTTAAACAACGCACCACTGCACGTTAAACAACGCAACACTGCACGTTAAGCAACGCAACACTGCATGTTAAATAACGCACCACTGCACGTTAAACAACGCAACACTGCATGTTGAACAACGCATCACTGCACGTTAAACAACGCACCACTGCACGTTAAACAACGCACCACTGCACGTTAAACAACGCATCACTGCACGTTAAACAACGCACCACTGCACGTTAAACAACGCAACACTGCACGTTAAACAACGCACCACTGCACGTTAAACAACGCATCACTGCACGTTAAACAACGCAACACTGCACGTTAAACAACGCACCACTGCACGTTAAACAACGCAACACTGCACGTTAAACAACGCAACACTGCACGTTAAACAACGCAACACTGCACGTTAAACAACGCAACACTGCACGTTAAACAACGCAACACTGCACGTTAAACAACGCAACACTGCACGTTAAACAACGCAACACTGCACGTTAAACAACGCAACACTGCACGTTAAACAACGCAACACTGCACGTTAAACAACGCAACACTGCACGTTAAACAACGCAACACTGCACGTTAAACAACGCAACACTGCACGCTAAACAACGCAACACTGCACGTTAAACTAAAACGCACCACTGCACGTTAAACAACGCAACACTGCACGTTAAACAACGCAACACTGCACGTTAAACAACGCAACACTGCACGTTAAACAACGCAACACTGCACGTTAAACAACGCAACACTGCACGTTAAACAACGCAACACTGCACGTTAAACAACGCACCACTGCACGTTAAACAACGCAACACTGCACGTTAAACAACGCAACACTGCACGTTAAACATCCCATCATAAACTCAAATGATAATTTTAAAATCACCAAAAATAGATAAAGAAGAAGTGGATAAATCAAGACTTAGAGTATATATAATTTATTTAAAACTTACTAAAATATTGATGAAAAATATTAAAAATAGTTAAGGTCACATAAGGTGAGCATTAACATGTCTCACTAAGATAACTAAGTTGTGTGACAACAAGAAAACACAGATCAGAAATATTGAAGCAGAAGACGGTAAGTTAGTAAGTTTATTCAGGTAGAACATTAAAATGGTATAAAATACCGACAGGTTGTTAGGTAAGACACATGTGCAACAGTTAGGTATCTTTATTATTATCTTTAATAAAGATACCTAACTGTTGCATATGTGTCTTACCTTTATTCAGGTATACACATATACAGTTACATAGATTATCATACATAGCAACATATGTATAAAGTACCTGGGATAACCCAAAAAAAAAAAGTCAGACGCAGTGACTTATTTCCATTATAGATATAATGTCAGAGGTAGACAGGGTATTGCAATCAAGCTAAGTTACTGATGGGAAATAAGAGACGTTGCAATTATATTTTACTTGATAAAGAGGTTATAAAACAACCCTCTCCAGGTGAACCTGATGAAGACAGATTATAGAATATTCGACAGAGTTTCGCATAGAAATTAAACTTTTTCTAATCCGACTTGAAGTTTAGTCTCGTAGTGAATAATTATCTCTGTGTCAGTTCTGCTATAATGACTTTATTGTTCAGGAAGGAGATTGCATAAAAAAACAGAAGCAAATATAAAAACAACTAATGATATTGCAAAGTAAATATGATGATTCAAGCTTAACAACCATGTAGGAGGTTAAGAGTATGTTAAAAATAGCCACACACAACGGGAGCCGCCTTGACGTGCTAGGAGGTCCCTGGTGTCCTTATTTGTAAGATTCCACTAGCAGCAAAATATCAGGATTTCACTAACAGGTTACGTTAACAGTGTTGATTTAACAAACGGTTCTAGTGCTCCGTGAGTTCAACAGGTCCTTCATTGTTTCAGAGAACTACATTCGAGGATTTTATTTTAAATAATTTCCCAGCTAGCATGTTGTGTGCCAGACGACACGCAACATTCTTAATGTGTGCCAGACCACACGCAACATTCTTAATGTGTGCCGGACCACACGCAACATTCTTAATGTGCCAGACCATACGCAACATAATAATGTGTGCCAGACCACACACAACATTCTTAATGTGTGCCAGACCACACGCAACATTCTTAATAATGTGTGCCAGACCACACGCAACATTCTTAATGTGTGCCAGACCATACGCAACATAATAATGTGTGCCAGACCACACACAACATTCTTAATAATGTGTGCCAGACCACACGCAACATTCTTAATAATGTGTGCCAGACCACACGCAACATTCTTAATGTGTGCCAGACCACAAGAAACATTATTAATAATGTGTGCCAGACCACACGCAACATTCTTAATAATGTGTGCCAGACCACACGCAACAATGTGTGCAGACCACACGCAACATTCTTAATAATGTGTGCCAGACCACACGCAACATTCTTAATGTGTGCCAGACCACACGCAACATTCTTAATAATGTGCAACATTCTTAATGTGTGCCAGACCACACGCAACATTCTTAATGTGTGCCAGACCACACGCAACATTCTTAATGTGTGCCAGACCACACGCAACATTCTTAATGTGTGCCAGACCACACGCAACATTCTTAATGTGTGCCAGACCACACGCAAAATACTTAATGTGTGCCAGAACACACGCAACTTTCTTAATGTGTGCCAGACCGCACGCAACATTCTTAATAATGTGTGCCAGACCACAGGCAACATTCTTAATAATGTGTGCCAGACCACACGCAACATTCTTAATGTGTGCCAGACCACACGCAACATTCTTAATAATGTGTGCCAGACCACACGCAACATTCTTAATGTGTGCCAGACCACACGCAACATTCTTAATAATGTGTGCCAGACCACACGCAACATTCTTAATGTGTGCCAGACCACACGCAACATTCTTAATAATGTGTGCCAGACCACACGCAACATTCTTAATGTGTGCCAGACCACACGCAAGATTCTTAATAATGTGTGCCAGACCACACGCAACATTCTTAATGTGTGCCAGACCACACGCAAGATTCTTAATAATGTGTGCCAGACCACACGCAACATTCTTAATGTGTGCCAGACCACACGCAAGATAATAATGTGTGCAGACCACTTAATGTGTGCCGCAACATTCTTAATGTGTGCCAGACCACACGCAACATTCTTAATGTGTGCCAGACCACACGCAACATTCTTAATGTGTGCCAGACCACACGCAACATTCTTAATAATGTGTGCCAGACCACACGCAACATTCTTAATGTGTGCCAGACCACACGCAACATTCTTAATAATGTGTGCCAGACCACACGCAACATTCTTAATAATGTGTGCCAGACCACACGCAACATTCTTAATAATGTGTGTAAGACCACACACAACATTCTTAATAATGTGTGCCAGACCACAAGAAACATTATTAATAATGTGTGCCAGACCACACGCAAGATTCTTAATAATGTGTGCCAGACCACACGCAACATTCTTAATAATGTGTGCCAGACCACACGCAACATTCTTAATAATGTGTGCCAGCACAGACCACAAGCAACATTCTTAATGTGTGCCAGACCACAGGCAACATTCTTAATAATGTGTGCCAGACCACACGCAACATTCTTAATGTGTGCCAGACCACACGCAACATTCGCAACACACGCAACTCTTAATAATGTGTCCCAGACCACACACAACATTCTTAATAATGTGTGCCGGACCACACAAAACATTCTTAATAATGTGTGCCAGACCACACACAACATTCTTAATAATGTGTCCCAGACCACACACAACATTCTTAGTAATGTGTGCCAGACCACACGAACATTCTTAATGTGTGCCAGACCACATGCAACATTCTTAATAATGTGTGCCAGACCACACGCAACATTCTTAATGTGTGCCAGACCACACGCAACATTCTTAATAATATGTGCCAGACCACACACAACATTCTTAATACTGTGTGCCAGACCACACACAACATTCTTAATAATGTGTGCCAGACCACATGCAACATTCTTAATAATGTGTGCATGACCACACACAACATTCATAATAATGTATGCCAGACCACACGCAACTTTCTTAATGTGTGCCAGACCACACGCAACATTCTTAATGTGTGCCAGACCATACGTAACATAATAATGTGTGCCAGACCACACGCAACATTCTTAATAATGTGTGCAAGACCACACACAACATTCCTAATAATGTGTGCCAGACCACACGCAACATTCTTAATGTGTGCCTGACCACACACAACATTCATAATAATGTGTGCCAGACCACACGCAACATTCTTAATAATGTGTGCCAGACCACGCACAACATTCTTAATAATGTGTGCAAGACCACACACAACATTCTTAATAATGTGTGCCAGACCACACGCAACATTCTTAATGTGTGCCACACCATACGCAACATATTAATGTGTGCCAGACCAAACGCAACATTCTTAATGTGTGCCTGACCACACACAACATTCATAATAATGTGTGCCAGACTACACGCAACATTCTTAATAATGTGTGCCAGACCACACACAACATTCTTAATAATGTGTGCCAGACCACACGCAACATTCTTAATGTGTGCCAGACCACACACAACATAATAATGTGTGCAAGACCAAACGCAACATTCTTAATGTGTGCCAGACCACACTCAACATTCTTAATGTGTGCCAGACCACACTCAACATTCTTAATAATGTGCGCCAGACCACACGCAACATTCTTAATGTGTGCCAGACCACACGCAACATTCTTAATAATGTGTGCCAGACCAAACGCAACATTCTTAATGTGTGCCAGACCACACGCAACATTCTTAATAATGTGTGCCAGACCACACGCAACATTCTTAATAATGTGTGCCAGACCACGCGCAACATACTTAATAATGTGTGCCAGACCACACGCAACATTCTTAATAATGTTTGCAAGACCACACACAACATTCTTAATAATGTGTGCCAGACGACACGCAACATTCTTAATGTGTGTCAGACCACACGCAACATTCTTAATAAGGTGTGCCAGACCACACACAACATTCATAATAATGTGTGCCAGACCACACACAGCATTCTTAATGTGTGCCAGACCACACGCAACATTTTTAATGTGTGCCAGACCACACACAACATTCTTAAAAATGTGTCCCAGACCACACGCAACATTCTTAATAATGTGTGCCAGACCACACACAACATTCTTAATAATGTGTCCCAGACCACACGCAACATTCTTAATAATGTGTGCCAGACCACACACAACATTCTTAATAATGTGTGCCAGACCACACACAACATTCTTAATAATGTGTCCCAGACCACACACAGCATTCTTAATAATGTGTGCCAGACCACACACAACATTCTTAATAATGTGTGCCAGACCACACACAACATTCTTAATAATGTGTGCCAGACCACACACAACATTCTTAATAATATGTGCCAGACCACACACAACATTCTTAATAATGTGTGCCAGACCACACACAACATTCTTAATAATGTGTGCCAGACCACACACAACATTCTTAATAATGTGTGCCAGACCACACACAACATTCTTAATAATGTGTGCCAGACCACACACAACATTCTTAATAATGTGTGCCAGACCACACACAACATTCTTAATAATGTGTGCCAGACCACACACAACATTCTTAATAATGTGTGCCAGACCACACGCAACATTCTTAATGTGTGCCAGACCACACGCAACATTCTTAATAATGTGTCCCAGACCACACGCAACATTCTTAATAATGTGTGCCAGACCACACACAACATTCTTAATAATGTGTGCCAGACCACACGCAACATTCTTAATGTGTGCCAGACCACACGCAACATTCTTAATAATGTGTGCCAGACCACACGCAACATTCTTAATGTGTGCCAGACCACACGCAACATTCTTAACAATGTGTGCCAGACCACACGCAACATTCTTAATGTGTGCCTGACCACACGCAACATTCTTCATAATGTGTGCCAGACAACAACCAACATTCTTAATGTGTGCCAGACCACACGCAACATTCTTAATAATATGTGCCAGACCACACACAACATTCTTAATAAAGTGTGCCAGACCACTCGCAACATTCTTAATAATGTGTGCAAGACCACACACAGCATTCTTAATGTGTGCCAGACCACACACAACATTCTTAATGTGTGCCAGACCACACGCAACATTCTTAATGTGTGCCAGACCACAAGCAACATTCTTAATGTGTGCCAGACCACACGCAACGTACTTAATAATGTGTGCCAGACCACAGGCAACATTCTTAATAATGTGTGCCAGACCACACGCAACATTCTTAATGTGTGCCAGACCACACGCAACATTCTTAATAACGTGTGACATACCACACGCAACATTCTTAATAATGTGTGCCAGACCACACGCAACATTCTTAATAATGTGTGCCAGACCACACACAACATTCTTAATAATGTGTGCCAGACCACACGCAACATTCTTAATAATGTGTGCCAGACCACACGCAACATTCTTAATAATGTGTGCCAGACCACACGCAACATTCTTAATAATGTGTGCCAGACCACACACAACATTCTTAATGTGTGCCAGACCACACGTAACATTTTTAATGTGTGCCAGACCACACGCAACATTCTTAATAATGTGTGCCAGACCACACGCAACATTCTTAATGTGTGCCAGACCACACGCAACGTTCTTAATAATGTGTGCCAAACCACACACAACATTCTTAGTAATGTGTGCCAGACCACACACAACATTCTTAATGTGTGCCAGACCACACGCAAGATTCTTAATAATGTGTGCCAGACCACACGCAACATTCTTAATGTGTGCCAGACCACACGCAACATTCTTAATGTGTGCCAGACCACACGCAACATTCTTAATAATGTGTGACAGACCACACGCAATATTCTTAATAATGTGTGCCAGACCACACGCAACATTCTTAATAATGTGTGCCCGACCACACGTACAACATTCTTAATAATGTGTGCCAGACCACACGCAACATTATTAATAATGTGTGCCAGACCACACGCAACATTCTTAATAATGTGTGCCAGACCACACGCTCCATTCTTAATAATGAGTGCCAGACCACACCCAACATTCTTAATATGTGCCAGACCACATGTAACATTATTAATAATGTGTGCCAGACCACATGTAACATTATTAATAATGTGTGCCAGACCACATGTAACATTATTAATAATGTGTGCCAGACCACATGTAACATTATTAATAATGTGTGCCAGACCACATGTAACATTATTAATAATGTGTGCCAGACCACACGTAACATTATTAATAATGTGTGCCAGACCACATGCAACATTCTTAATGTGTGCCAGACGACAAGCAACATTCTTAATGTGTGCCAGACCACACGCAACATTCTTAATGTGTGCCAGAAAACACGCAACATTCTTAAGGTGTGCCAGACCTCACGCAGCATTCTTAATGTGTGCCAGACCACACGCAACATTCTTAATGTGCGCCACACCACACGCAACATACTTAACAATGTGTGCCAGACACACGCAACATTCTTAATGTGTGCCAGACCACACGCAACATTCTTAACAATGTGAGCCAGACCACTCGCAACATTTTTAATGTGTGCCACACCACACGCAACATTCTTAAAGTGTGCCAGACCACACGCAACATTCTTAATAATGTGTGCCAGACCACACACAACATTCTTAATGTGTGCCAGACCACACGCAACATTCTTAATAATGTGTGCCAGACCACACGCAACATTCTAATAATGTGTGCCAGACCACACGCAACATTCTTAATAATGTGTGCCAGACCACACGCAACATACTTAATAATGTGTGCCAGACCACACGCAAAATTCTTAATAATGTGTGCCAGACCACACGCAAAATTCTTAATAATGTGTGCCAGATCACACAAAACATTCTTAATGTGCGCCAGACCACACGCAACATTCTTAATAATGTGAGCCAGACCACACGCAACATTCTTAATAATGTGTAATGTGTGCCAGACCACACGCAACATTCTTAATAATGTGTGCAAGACCACACACAACATTCTTAATAATGTGTGCTAGACCACACGCAACATTCTTAATAATGTGTGCCAGACCATACGCAACATAATAATGTGTGCAAGACCAAACGCAACATTCTTAATGTGTGCCAGACCACACTCAACATACTTAATGTGTGCCAGACCACACGCAACATTCTTAATGTGTGCCAGACCACACGCAACATTCTTAATAATGTGTGTCAGACTCCACAAAACATTCTTAATAATGTGTGCCAGACCACACGCAACATTCTTAATGTGTGCCAGACCACACGCAACATTCTTAATGTGTGCCAGACCACACGCAACATTCTTAATAATGTGTGCCAGACCACACGCTACATTTTTAGTGTTTGCCAGCACACACGCAACATTCTTAATAATGTGCGCCAGACCACACACAACATTCTTAATGTGTGCTAGACCACACGCAACATTCTTAATGTGTGCCAGACCACACGCAACATTCTTAATGTGTGCCAGACCACACGCAACAACATTAATAATGTGTGCCAGACCACACGCAACATTCTTTAATGTGTGCCAGACCACACGCAACATTCTTAATAATGTGTGCCAGACCACACGCAACATTCTTAATGTGTGCCAGACCAAACGCAACATTCTTAAGGTGTGCCAGTCCACACGCAACATTCTTAATAATGTGTGCCAGACCACACACAACATTCTTAATGTGTGCCAGACCACACGCAACATTCTTAATAATGTGTGCCAGACCACACGTAACATTTTTAATGTGTGCCAGACCACACGCAACATTCTTAATAATGTGTGCCAGACCACACACAACATTCTTAATGTGTGCCAGACCACACGCAACATTCTTAATGTGTGCCAGACCACACGCAACATTCTTAATGTGTGCCAGACCACACGCAACATTCTTAATGTGTGCCAGACCACACGCAACATTCTTAATAATGTGTGCCAGACCACACGCAACATTCTTAATGTGTGCCAGACCACACGCAACATTCTTAATAATGTGTGCCAGACCACACGCAACATTCTGTGCCAGACCACACGCAACATTCTTAATGTGTGCCAGACCACACGCAACATTCTTAATGTGTGCCAGACCACACGCAACATTCTTAATGTGTGCCAGACCACACGCAACATTCTTAATAATGTGTGCCAGACCACACGCAACATTCTTAATGTGACCACATGCAACATTCTTAATATGTGCCAGACCACACGCAACATTCTTAATAATGTGTGCCAGACCACACGCAACATTCTTAATAATGTGTGCCAGACCAAACGCAACATTCTTAATAAGGTGTGCCAGACCACACAGCAACATTCTTAATAATGTGCCAGACCACACGCAACATTCTTAATAATGTGTGCCAGACCACACGCAAGATTCTTAATAATGTGTGCCAGACCACACGCAACATTCTTAATAATGTGTGCCAGACCACACAGACCACACCCAACATTCTTAATAATGTGTGCCAGACCAAACGCAACATTCTTAATAATGTGTGCCAGACCACATATGTGCCAACATTCTTAATAATGTGTGCCATACCACATGCAACATTCTTAATAATGTGTGCCAGACCACATGCAACATAATTAGTAATGTGTGCCAGAACACACGCAACATTCTTAATGTGTGCCAGACCACACGCACGCAACATTCTTAATGTGTGCCATGTGTGACCACACGCAACATTCTTAATAATGTGTGCCAGACCACACACAACATTCTTAATAATGTGTGCCAGACCACACGCAACATTCTTACATTCTTAATGTGTGCCAGACCACACGCAACATTCTAATAATGAGTGCAAGACCACACGCAACATTCTTAATGTGTGCCAGACCACACGCAACATTCTTAATAATGTGTGCCAGACCACACGCAACATTCTTAATAATGTGTGCCAGACCACACACAACATTCTTAATGTGTGCGAGACCACACGCAACATTCTTAATGTGTGTCAGACCACACGCAAGTTTCTTAATGTGTGCCAGACCACACGCAACATTTTTAATAATGTGTGCCAGACCACACGCAACATTCTTAATGTCTGCCAGACCACACGTAACATTCTTAATATGTGCCAGACCACATGCAACATAATTAGTAATGTGTGCCAGAACACACGCAACATACTTAATAATGTGTGCCAGACCACACGCAACATTCTCAATGTGCGCCAGACCACACGCAACATTCTTAATAATGTGTGCCAGACAACACGCAACATTTTTAATAATGTGTGCCAGACCACACGCAATATTCTTAATAATGTGTGCCACACCACACGCAACATTCTTAATAATGTGTGACAGACCACACGCAATATTCTTAATAATGTGTGCCAGACCACACGCAACATTCTTAATAATGTGTGCCAGACCACACGCAACATTCTTAATAATGAGTGCCAGACCACAGGCAACATTCTAAATGTGTGCCAGACCACAAGCAACATTCTAAATGTGTGCCAGACCACACACAACATTCTTAATGTGTGCCAGACCACACGCAACATTCTAAATGTGTGCCAGACCACACGCAAAATACTTAATGTGTGCCAGACCACACACAACATTCTTAATGTGTGCCAGACCACACGCAACATTCTAAATGTGTGCCAGACCACACGCAAAATACTTAATGTGTGCCAGACCACACACAACATTCTTAATGTGTGCCAGACCACACGCAACATTCTAAATGTGTGCCAGACCACACGCAAAATACTTAATGTGTGCCAGACCACACACAACATTCTTAATGTGTGCCAGACCACACGCAACATTCTAAATGTGTGCCAGACCACACGCAAAATACTTAATGTGTGCCAGACCACACATGTGTGCCAGACCACACGCAACATTCTTAATGTGTGCCAGTCCACACGCAACATTCTTAATAATGTGTGCACAGACCACACGCAACATTCTTAATAATGTGTGCCAGACCACACGCAACATTCTTAATAATGTGTGCCAGACCACAAGCAAAATAATTAATGTGTGCCAGACCACACGCAACATTCTTAATGTGTGCCAGACCACACGCAACATTCTTAATGTCTGCCAGTCCACACGTAACATTCTTAATGTGTACCAGACCACACGCAACATACTAAGTAATGTGCGCCAGAACACACGCAACATAATAATGTGTGCCAGACTACACGCAACATTCTTAATGTGTGCCAGAGAACACGCAACATCTTAATAACGTGTGCCAGACCACACGCAACATTCTTAATAATGTGTGCCAGACCACACGCAACATTCTTAATAATGTGTGCCAGACCACACGCAACATTCTTAATAATGTGTGCCAGACCACACGCAACATTCTTAATAATGTGAGGCAGACCCCACGCAACATTCTTAATATTGTGAGGCAGACCCCACGCAACGTTCTTAATAACGTGTGCCAGACCCCACGCAACGTTCTTAATAATGTGTTCCTGACCTCACGCAACATTCTTAATGTGTGCCAGACCGCAAGAAACATTCTTAATAATGTGTTCCAGACCACATGCAACATTCTTAATGTGTGCTAGACCACACGCAACATTCCTTATAATGTGTGCCAGACCACACGCAACATTCTTAATGTGTGCCAGACCACACGCAAAATTCTTAATGTGTGCCGGACCACACGCAACATTCTTAATAATGTGTGCCAGACCACACACAACATTCTTAATAATGTGTGCCAGACCACACGCAACATTCTTTATGTGTGCCAGACCACACGCAAAATTCTTAATGTGTGCCAGACCACTCGCAACATTCTTAATAATGTGTGCCATACCACATGCAACATTCTTAATAATGTGTGCCAGACCAACACAACTTTCTTAATTACGTGTGTCAGACCACGCGCAACATTCTTAATGTGTGCCAGACCACATGCAACATTCTTAATAATGTGTGCCAGACCACACGCAACATTCTTAATGTGTGCCCGACCACACGCAACATTCTTAATAATGTGTGCCAGACCACACGCAACATTCTTAATAATGAGTGCAAGACCACACGCAACATTCTTAATGTGTGCCAGACCACACTCAACATTCTTAATAACGTGTGACATACCACACGCAACATTCTTAATAATGAGTGCAAGACCACACGCAACATTCTTATTCTGTGACAGAACACACGCAACATTCTTAGTGTGTGCCAGACCACACGCAACATTCTTAATAACGTGTGACATACCACACGCAACATTCTTAATAATGTGTGTCAGACCACACGCAACATTCTTAATAATGTGTGCCAGACCACACACAACATTCTTAATGTGTGCGAGACCACACGCAACATTCTTAATAATGTGTGCCAGACCATTATTCCTGGTTCTTACCTGGTTCGACACCCTCACTACTTTATTAATGTCTCCCTTGTTTATGCCCGTCATCCACTTATACACTTCAATGATATCTCCCCTCATTCTACGCCTCTCCAGAGAGTGGAGATTTAAGGCTTTAAGTCTATCTTCATACGGGAGGTTCCTTACACAGTAAATCATTTTAGTCATTCTTCTCTGTATGTTCTCTAATGAGTCTATGTCCATCCTGTAGTAAGGGGACCAAAACTGAGCAGCATAATCTAAATGAGGCCTCACTAGTGATGTATAGAACTGTAAAATAACTTTTGGACTTCTGTTACTCATACTTCTTGAGATAATTCCAAGTAATCTGTTGGCCTTGTTGCGCACACTAAGGCACTGCTGTCTTGGCTTTAGATTTCTGCTTACCATGACTCCCAAGTCTTTTTCACATTCTGTATGACCAAGCTCTACTTCACCTAGATTATAGCTTCGAGGGTTATTTTCATTACCAAGGGCAAGTACCTTACACTTATCCACATTAAACTTCATCTGCCACTTTTCAGACCAAGACATTAATTTTTTCAAATCATCCTGGAGTTCATTGATATCCTCCTCAGAGTGAATTATACGGCCTATCTTTGTATCATCAGCAAACTTACTCATGTCACTAGTAATTCCTTCATCAAGGTCATTAATGTAAATTATGAACAGGAGAGGGCCTAAAACTGATCCTTGTGGAACGCCACTAGTGACTAATCCCCATTCAGATTTCACTCCATTAATGGTAACTCTCTGCTTTCTATTGGTAAGCCATGCCTCAATCCATGCTAGAACTTTACCTCCTATACCATGAGCTGCCACTTTTCTTAAGAGTCTCTTGTGAGGTACTCTGTCGAAGGCTTTACTAAAATCCAAATAAACAATATCATATTCCTTATCACTGTCAACTGCCTCAAATGTTCTATTGAAGAACGTCAGTAAGTTTGTCAGGCAGGAACGACCTCTCGTGAATCCATGCTGAGATTCATTTATCAAGTTATGCTCTTCAAGGTGACTTCTGATAATGTCAGCTATAATTGATTCTAATAACTTGCCCACTATAGATGTCAGGCTTATTGGACGGTAATTTGAAGGAGTGGACTTATCCCCTGATTTGAATATAGGAACCACATTAGCCATCTTCCACAACTCTGGCACAACACTGGTAAGGATGGACGCATTGAATACACTCGTTAATGGCTGACTAAGCTCCATCTTGCATTCCTTAAGTACCCTTGAAAACAACTCATCGGGTCCCGGGACTTATTTTGTTTCAGTTTGTCTATCTGTTTAATAACCATGTCCCTCGTGACAGTAATATTAGTTAACTTAAATTCATCAGGAACTAAATAATTGTTAATTACTGGAATCTCATTTACATCTTCCTGTGTAAAAACTGACAAAAAATAGTCATTAAATAAGGAACACATTTCCAGTTCATTATCCGTCAGCTGTCCATTCCCAGTTTTCAGAGGTCCTACTTTTTCCTTCACCTTCGTCCTATACACTTGAAAGAACCCCTTTGGATTAGTCTTTGATTCATTAGCAACTCTAATTTCATAGTCACGTTTAGCCTTTCTAATCGCCTTTTTTACTTCTCTTTTAAGCTGAACATATTGGTCAGTAAGGTTAACCTCTCCTCTTCTGATGCGCCTATAAATTCCCCTTTTCTCCCCTAATAGATGCTTTAGCCTCCTGTTAACCCATTTGGGATCGTTATTATTAGACCTAATTTCTCTCTGGGGAATGTATATACTCTGGGCACTGTGTACATTATTAAGAAAACAATCATAAAAGCAGATCCCTTCATATTCATAAGTATGATTATCGTCAATAAAATCATTAGCTAGATAACCCCAATCAAGATTAGACAGATGTTCCCTAAGTCCATTATAATCGGCAGAACGAAAATCAGGGATTTTTACTGTATTATCATTATTCTTGCATTACCAATTAATGCTAAAAGTGATGGATTTGTGATCACTTGCGCCAAGCTCTTCAGTGATCTCCAGATTATTCACGAGTGTTTCCTTATTTGACAAGACTAGGTCTAGCAAATTATTACCCCTGGTAGGCTCAGTTACGCTCTGTTTCAGAAAACAGTCCTGAACTGTTTCCATAAAGTCACTGGACTCTAGATTACCTGTCAAAGAATTCCAGTCAATTTGACTAAAGTTAAAGTCCCCTACTATGACTATGTTACTGTGTCCAGAAGCCCTAACAATTTCGTCCCAAAGAAGTCTCCCTCTATCGTGATCCAAGCCTGGAGGTCGGTATATTACACCTAGAATTAGTTTTTCTTGACCCTCCACGAACTGTACCCAAACAGACTCTGTTACTGCTCCATCTATTTTTATACCTGTTTTTATGCAACAATTAATATTTTCTCGAACATACTATGCAACTCCTCCCCCCTTCCCATTACATCTATCCACATTGAACAACTTAAATCCCTGAATATTACACTCAGCAGTCATATCCCGACTCTTTAAATCATACCACGTTTCAGTTAATGCAATGATATCAAAGTTCCCAGCACATGCTACCAAACGTAGTTCATTAATTTTATTTCTTGCACTTCGACTGTTAGCATAAAATACCATCATATGTTTTTTCTTCTGCACATTTTTCCTATTCATCTTTGTTTTTACACAATTTCTGAAATTATCATTACCCAGAGTTACTCCATGACAGTTACTATTAAGATTCTTAATATCAGAGCATAAGTCAATATATCCATACTCATTATTTATCATTTCTAAACCCATACCTCTAACTAATCCTAGTTTAAAGTCCTAACAACCCCCTCAACTGAGTTAGCAAGAAAACCCACACCTGCCCTGGATAAGTGAATCCCATCCCTGGCATACATGTCATTTCGGCCATAGAAGTTGTCCCAGTTGTCCTTACAGTGTTTATCCAGCCAACAATTAATAACAATTGCTCTGGACAACCATTCATTACCAACACCTCTTCTTGGCAAAATGCCACATAAAACAGGACGCCCCCCCCCCTTCTTCCTAATCATGTCTATAGCTGTCCTGAACTTTCTAACTAAATCCTCACTTCTACGCTTGCCTACATCATTGCCTCCAGCACTGAGGCAAATAATAGGATTGATCCCATTACCGTTCATGATGTTGTCAAGCTGGCTAACAATGTCCTCCATCCCAGCCCCAGGAAAGCATACCCTTTGTCTCCTACTCCTGTCCTTCAAGCAGAATGCCCTATCCATGTATCTAACCTGGCTATCCCCAACAACAACAATATTCTTACCTTCCTTGTTGTCGTTCGTCGTGACGATCCCAGTAGTCGACTCACATTCGTCGAGTAGCACCGAGAATGCGTTGGAGGTTTCCACGGGAGTTTCCACAGCAGTCTCTTTCTTCTTCATCGTTTCTGGCTTTCCATTCGTCTTCTTGATCGTCAACTTCGTCGTCCCCTGCTGTCCAGCCACTGACCACGATCCCTTCTTGACCTGAGGACTCGAAACAGGAAGACTACTACGAATCCTCTTGTTTTCCTCGGTCAATCGCCGTATCTCCATCTTCGCTGCCCTCAATTCTTCCTTAAGTTGCTGGTAAAGTTGCTCGATGGAGGGCATCTTGGTTCAGTCCACGGGAGCAAACAAGACACTTCTTCACAGAGTTAAGTACAGGTCACCACTGGGTTAAGTACAGATTCACAGAGAGCACACAAACAGGTCTTCACAGAGCTAAGTACACGTCACCACTGAACTAAGTACACGTCACCACTGTTGAATAAGGCTGGTTGTCCCTTTTTGGATTGTAAAAAGTATTTCTAGCAACTTTAAAAGATTTATCAATTATATAAAAAATACCCAAGAAATGTAATTGATAAATCTTTTAAAGTTGCTAGAAATACTTTTTATAATCCAAAAAGGGACAACCAGCCTTATTCAACTAAAAATATGTTGGTTCTCCCTTACCATGAAAACTTGGATGATATGCCTTCTCTTCTTAAGACTTTTAATATTAAAGTTGTATTCAAAAATCTTGATACAGTAAAAAAACTTTTGATAAAGAATTCCCCCCAAAATGCTGATGGATGTGTCTATAAGATTCCTTGTAAAATTTGCGATGAAGTTCATTACGGTCAAACTGGTAAAAATCTCGAACTAAGATTAAAACAACATAAATATAGCATTAGAACTGGACAAGATTCCAATGCTCTATTTATTCATGTAAGAGATTTTAACCATCCAATTGATTTTCAAAAAGTTGAGAAAGTAGTATCAAGCAAGTCCATGGTCGACAGGAATATAATTGAATCTTGTTTCATAAAAAGCAGTTTTGACAATAATATGAATATTTCCTTTGGTTTATATAAATTAGATCCATTTATAATTAATAGAATTTGGGAAGAATTTAATAATACACTGGACAAATAATTTTTAAATTTTCTTGGGTAGAATAGTTTGTGGGGTGAGTTCTGCAAAGGACCTATCCAAGTTGGGTCGGCGCGCGTCAGGTGTTTAACCGTTGTGGGATCTGATAGTGAGGTGCCGGCCAGACCCCTTATATAGCTTCCTTGGATGCTTTACTTTCATAGTTCCTTGATAATGTGTGTAGTCACGAAAGCGCTTGGAATTTCTCTATTCTTTCAGAGTGGTTGTTTTGCATATATATGTATATATAATATATATATATATATATATATATATATATATATATATATATATATATATATATATATATATATATATATATATATATATGTGTGTGTGTGTGTGTGTGTGTGTGTATATGTGTGTGTGTATGTGTGTGTGTGTCTGTGTGTGTGTTTGAGTGTGCGTGTTTGTGGGGTTGGCAAAATGTACGTTTTGCAGTGGGGTCGATGTACTTATGATGTTACCTTGCCAGATCTCAGCAGTCTGTGTGGCAGTGTTTTCTATAACAAACATTGCCACACAAAAAAAAGGAGGAAGTAATATAGCCACCACACTATTACTAAGTGGTTATAACTATGACCATAATTTTTAAAGGGGTGAGCAGGTACGCCAGCGGAAGGCCTCGGCCAGATGACCAAAAGCTCCAACTGCGGGTCTGATTACGACTCGCACCTTTCAAGGTAGGTGAAATTGCTGACCTAGAAAATGTACAGAGAACCTTCACGGCGCGCATAACGGAGATAAAACACCTCAATTATTGGGAGCGCTTGAGGTTCCTAAACCTGTATTCCCTGGAACGCAGGCGGGAGAGATACATGATTATATACACCTGGAAAATCCTAGAGGGACTAGTACCGAACTTGCACACGAAAATCACTCACTACGAAAGCAAAAGACTTGGCAGACGATGCACCATCCCCCCAATGAAAAGCAGGGGTGTCACTAGCACGTTAAGAGACCATACAATAAGTGTCAGGGGCCCGAGACTGTTCAACTGCCTCCCAGTACACATAAGGGGGATTACCAACAGACCCCTGGCAGTCTTCAAGCTGGCACTGGACAAGCACCTAAAGTCAGTTCCTGATCAGCCGGGTTGTGGCTCGTACGTTGGTTTGCGTGCAGCCAGCAGCAACAGCCTGGTTGATCAGGCTCTGATCCACCAGGAGGCCTGGTCACAGACCGGGCCGCGGGGGCGTTGACCCCCGGAACTCTCTCCAGGTAAACTCCAGGAAACACTCGTCCTGTTTTCTGACGAACCTTACCTAACCTCAGCCACCACACTAAACACTTGATAAATGAACATCAGTAGATACGACACTCAACTAACATGTCACAATACCTGAACCTATCTGCTGCTCGGGTGATTTCCTATCTATTTTGGCTTACGTTTACCTACCCATGTGTACATTTGGAGTGACCAAGGTGCTGGGATTTAAAAGTTTCCAATAAAATGCCCTTTTTTTCTAATAAAATAATAATTTTACCCATGGGCGATTCGAAAAGCCTTCACTGACAGGACTGAGATTCCCATTTCCTTCTACGGTTCAGTGGGTCGGCATTACGCAACGAGAAGAGACACTTCTTCTCTACGTCCATCGGTCCTATCGAGGAGTACAGGGTCCCTAGAAACTGGAAAAGTGGATTTGATCCAAGAAATCAGAGCTACTTGGATTAAACCTGATTATTTCCTATTTCCTGTGCTCTGAATGACCCCCTCGGGTTCAGCTCCTTTCCCATAAATATAACAATAATTAATGATTAGAAACACAGATCTCCACTTTCATCATGCTTCCAGCATTTAAAACACATCTAGTTTTTTAATCGTTTTCATACGAATTCCTGCTTAATGTTGTCACATATAATGGTGTTTGCTGGACACTATCACACTCACTCTGACTGCTTCACACAGACTCCTTCCAACTACAGAAGTCTTCCTATGTTAAAGTCTTCAGCTCAGAGACATATTTTTCTACTTTTCTGTAAATGCGATAGTAGGTTTAACAAACAAAATAAACAAAGTTTGTTTTGCTTGTTTGAACTAAAACGAATAAAACAAACTTTTATTTCCACAAGATAGAGTACATACATTTACAAGTTTAGTTGATATTTATTAGTACTCAAGGGAAGCCTCTGATTATGCTGAGATTCACCTTAACACTAATGGAACACAACGAACAGAATAGACACTACATGCAATGACTGTATACAAAGACATTAAATATACATTGATTCTAATGAAGGTAACAGGTATACATACACGAAAATAATAGTGTGGAAGACGACAGTAAGAAAAATTAAATGATTTAAAATACAGCCAAATCTGATGTGCTCTCAAGAATATTTTTTTTTTACATTAGGTGATATTTAATACAATAATTTAATGACGTGAGATAATTATTAACTTAAGAATACAAAGTAGCGCTTATATGGGGAAGTCAGTACAAAACAGTTGAGGGTATATATATATAAAAAAAGAGAGACTGGGTAGTGATTTGACTTTATTAATTAGGCACACAGTGCCTGCTTTAGTTTAGCTTTAGACTGAGCAAGAAGGTTGCATTTTTTTAATTGGCAATAGATTTTTGTAGCTGTTCAATTGATCACGAGGGATATCAAAAAGGTTGTTGTTCCTGGCGTGATGCCCGTGTTTTGTTACAGTTTTCTAGGAACTGCCTGAGTTCAGAGTTGCAACAAACTTGTTCTGGCATACATGACCGTGGGTAATATGTGTACATAAGTCCATACATCGCTTAATGAGTGCACATTGTGTACGTACACATAGATGGACTAACGTCCGCACTATTTAAGCAGCTGTCTCTAGGTGACAGTCACAGCATGGTTCGTCGACATGCCGAACTTAATTCATGTTGGAATACTGCCGCTCGGCCTCTTGACAGAAGTTCTTAGAAATACAGTATATTTCTAAGACTTAGCGTCCAGTATGAACTCCAAAGCTTAACCATCACTAGAGAAGGTGGTTAATGTCACACATTATCTCTGATGCTTTGCAAATAACAATACCATTCTTAAGAAAAATAAGTCAAAAAACCGTGACTGGAAGAATTCATAGAAAACCAACACCGAGGATAACAAACATCACCAAGAATAATGAGAAAAGACCAGAGGGCAATTCGGAAAGGGTATCTACCAACCTGGAGGGTGTTCTGGGGTCAACATCCAGCTGGTCAAGTACTACTTTTGGGTCTATCCAAATTCCTCTTGAAGACAGTTAGGGGTCTAATGGTAATCCCTTTTACGTAAGCTGGGAGGCTGTTGAACAGTCTCCCCTCAAGGGAGGTTCCTTGACGCTGGTGAGGGGCTCTTGATTTAGGAATTGGATCTGTGTTCCAGTTCCCGGAATTGAGCCTGAATACCTACTATCCCCCACACATACGCTGTATAATCCTAGCGCTCCCTCATGATTATAATTATATATAATGTTGAACAGTCTATGGCTCCTGACACTAATTGTGTTTTCTCTCAGTGTACTCACAGTACATTTGCTTTTCACCGAGACATGTTGCATGATCTGAAGTATACCTGGAGACGGTTTCAGGAATCAGCGCTTCCGCGGCCCAGTCCGTGACCAGGCCTCGTGATGGATCAGGACCTGATCAACCAGGCTGCTACTGTTGGCCACACGTGAACCGACGTACGAACCACAGCCTGGCTGATCAGGTACTGACTTTAGGTGCCTTTCCAGCGCCTTCTTGAAGACAGTCAGGGGTCTATTGGTAATCCCCCTTATGTATGCTGGGAAGCAGTTGAGCAGTCTTGGGCCCCGGACACTTAGCGTACTCGTAGTGCCCCTGGTTTTCATTGGGGGGTGGGTGCTGCGTCTCCTGCCGAGTCTTTAGCTTAGGTAGGGAGTGATTTCCGTGTGTAAATTTGGTACTAATCTCTCTAGGATATATTACCATATATCTTGCCTGTGTTCCAGGGAATACAAATCAAGTGACTTTATCGTATTTCTGTGTGTCGTGAAGGTTCTCTGTACATTCTCCAAGTCAGCAATTTCGCCTGACTTGAAAGGGGCAGTTAGTGTACAGCAGTATTCCAGCCTAGAGAGAACAAACCATTTGAAAAGAATCATGAGCTTGGCATCAGTAGTTTTGAAGGTTCTCATTATCCATCCTATCATTTTTCTAGCAGATATGGTAGATATGTTGTTGTGTCTTTGAAAGTGATATCCTATGACATTATCACTCACAGGTCCTTTACATTAGTTTTTCACTCTATTCTGATACTTTTATAATTTCCTCAAGTTTTCTATATCGGAGTAATTGAAATTTCTCTTCATTGAACTTCATATGGCTTTCTGTGGCCCATGTAAAGATTTGGTTGATGTCCGCTTGGTGTCTTGCAGTGATTCAATAGATGACTCTCATGCAAATTCGGGTGTCATCCCCTAAAGAAGACATGATGCTTTGGCTTACATCTCTTGAACGGAGCATTTCACTGTAGCAGCCTCAGACTTTACTGTTTACTGTTACATTTTTGTGTTCTGTTTGTTAGGAAGTTATAGATTCATCTACCAATTTTTCCTGTAAATTTCTTTATCACGCACTTTGTGTGCTATTACACTATGGTCACACTTGTCGAAGGCTTTCGCAGTGTGTACACTACATCTGCATTTTGTTTATCCTTTAGCGAATCCAGGACCTTGTCACAGAGGTCCAGTAGTTGGGACAGGCAGGACCGACGTGTTCTAAACCCATTTTGCTCTGGGTTGTGTAATTAATGGGTATCTAGGTGGGTGGCGATCTTGCTCTTTTGAACCCTTTCTAAGATTTTTATGATATAGTACGTTAGCACTATCAGTCTGTACTTCTTTGTAGTTGCTTCACTGCCACCTTTGTGGAGTGGTGCTGTCTGTTGTTTTTAGTGACTGTTGGATGACCCTTGTGTCCATGCTTAATCTCTGCCCAGTCTTGTTGTCGAATACGTGCAGTGAAGAGTTTCTGTACATTCTTCAGATCGGCAGTTTCGCCTGCCTCGAAAAAGAGGTTGCTAGTGTACAACAAACAGTATTCCAGCCTAGAGAGAACTAGTTATCTGAGGTGGATCATCATCGGCTTGCCATCTCTTGTTTCGAAGGCTCTCATTATCTATCCTGTCATTTTCCCCTCACAATTGTGATGACTGTTGTGATCCTCGATGGTGAGATCCTCTGACATAATCACTCCTAAGTATTCACATTAGATTTTTGCTCTATTGTTTTATTATAATTTGTCTTGTACTCTGTTCTGGCTATATTTTTCCTCACATTTTTCTTAATGGAGTAATTGAAATTTGTCCTCATTGAACACCATATTGCTTCCAAGACCATGTCATAGTGATCCAGTAGTTGTGAGAAGCAAGAACGACCTGCTCTAAACACATGCTGTCATGGGTTGTGCAAATTTTGGGTGTCCAAGTGGTTGGCGATTGTCAGGGAAACGCCTTCCGCCTGAACAAAAGAATAGAAAAATAAATAATGAATAACTTGAGGAATAACTAAGATGATTTTCTAAGGGTTTTAATTAAAATTAAGTAAAATAAAACTGGCCGCTGTGGTTCCAGTACGATGTTGAGATAGGAGTATCTTATATCCAGGACGGTCTTCTGTGACGGTGTTGGCCATCCTGTGTGGCGGTGTTCGTCCAGTATTCTGGATATCCTGTGAATATTTGGTAGCAGTACCACACTTCAGATATCAAAGAGATGAGTCTTTATATTCCAAAATGTCCCGTGATAGAGATCTTGGTCCAATAACTTGCATCTATCCTGGTTGATCAGGCCAGCAGCAGAGCTAATAACAAAAAAAAAAAACACTGGTTACATTAGGATTAAATAAATATATCATTGAAGAAAGACAAAGGGTGGCATTCTACTTCAGTGTCATTATTGGTAAATAAGTAAATCAGTAACAATGAACAGAAATACTCCTTACCTGATCAGGAGAAGAGTGGAGGTAAATTGATTCTCCAAACTTCAACCCCACACCAGGTAAGGTTAATACTACCAGGAGTAGAAATTAAAGCAAATCAGACCCGAGGAAATTGATGTTTAACTTCAACCCGCTAGATGGTAGTGCGGGCGGTTCTCACAATGCTGTCGCATCATGTGAAAATCTAGCCTGTGAATGGAGTAATGAATGACTCCTCGAAGCTAGCTTTAACTACCGCCGTTAGGACCGGTCTGCAAGTCAGCTTTCGACAATCCACTCTCTGAAGGACTCCTTCATTGTCGTCTGCACAGACGACACTGAAGCATCAAAACTAATGGACGACTCTTCAGTCAAGACCCTACCAACACGACAATTCACCATATCCCCGTCTCCATTCTTGAAGTCGAAACGCTCGGTGATTTTGAAAAGACTGGACAAGATTGTTACCTCTCTCTCAACTGAAGCACTGAAAAAAATCTATCGAGGAACAAAACACCTGGGCTTCAGTAGATAACATCTCCAAGATCCCTAATGCCTCATCTATGCTAAAGATCACATTCTTAGATATCTCCATGGCTGCCCAAGCTCTCTCTGACTGTCTGACCATCTCATATGACCACATTCACCCAAGTCATATAGAGCCAGAACGTTTCACACACATCTCCCACTGCTGGACCTGCTACTCCTATAACCACACCACCAAGCACTGCCCCATCAAGGATAAGAAGTTTTGTTCAAAATGTGGGAATGATGGACACCACGATTTCAGATCCTGCACCATTACTACAGCACCAACATGTCTTAACTGCAAGGGTAATCATCATACCCTTGCAGCTAAGTGCCGACTCGGGAAAGAAATCATATTGAAGAAAACTATAGATCTGAAGAACACCTCCAATTTACTGACATACGCTGCAATAACCAAACTACAAGCCGACACCACCAAGATTCTACACACCACTTAACAGACACCTTCGCCCAGCAACTCCCTCTCTCCACTCCATGACAGTGCTCCCTCCAAGATGCTGTACTGCATGGTGTATGCACACTTTGCAAATGCAACAAACCCCGGCACTTTTAACAACGAATTATTCCGCCTGAACAATATGCCTGCCTTCAATTTCCCGGACTCCACACCTTCAGCCGACATCCTCAACATCCTTCCCAACGTCGTGAACTGTACTGCACCTGCAGACCTGTCTCCTGCCCAGGCAACTACTCCTGCAACTCTATAACTACTTCCACCTCCGACAACGATGATTATGGAAATAAATGGTATAAAATACCGACACAATGGAAATATAAACACATATGCAGTATAATGTGATCCTTTATTGACTACGTTTCGCCCACACAGTGGGCTTTTTCAAGTCACAAACAGAACTACCTGAGGTGTAATTATAGGCTTCTTCCTGCGTGCACTCAGAATCTGCAGCAATGAGTTTCTTGAAGAAGAATGCACGATGATTGAACAAGTATTTTCTAAACTCCACTATCCTCGTCACTTCATCAGAGACTGCAGACGATGGGCATTAAACATCTTCAACACACCCAGAGAAGACACTGCCGAGAAGAGATACATAGTCCTCCCCACCAACTCCATTGCCAAACACGTTTCCAACATTTTTTCCAATACCTCATTTCAAGTATCTACCTCCACAACCACGACCATCAAGGACATTACCAGTGATAGACAGGTGAAGCTTCCACCCTCTGCAGGGGTATACATAATCCCTTGTAATGACTGCAACAAGTTATACGTGGGCGAAACATCAAGGGACCTCCAAACACGTATTTCAGAACACCAATACGCAAGCAGGTCTGACGACACAAGGAATGACTGCGTACAACACCGTAATTCACACAACCACTTGATAAACTAAAGAAACTCAAGACTTATCGCCACAGAAGACAACACTCAATACCGAAGAATCCTGGAATCATCACTTATTTCTACATCCGACAACTTCAACCAGAATAGTGGCTTCTATAACATAGCCGAACCACTTGCCAAGAAACTTCTTCATCGCTATCCCACATAAGAACACTGTAGAAGGTCTGCTCACAAACTTATCCAGTCTCCTTTCCAAGCTACCCAAGATTTTAGACTCTATAACCCCACTCGGTACATCATCAGATGCAGCATTCTCCACCTGACCTCAGCATTCTGAACCTGACTATAAATACTCGCGTTCCTTCCACCCCAGGTAGTTCTGTTTGTGACTTGAAAAAGCCCACTGTGTGGGCGAAACGTAGTCAATAAAGGATCACATTATACTGCATATGTGTTTATATTTTCAACGATGATTATGCTGCCTCAACCACCATCCCCCACGCCTCCCAACCTGCTGTTACACCATCATTTATCTATTTATTTATTTATTTATTTATTTATTAATTTGAGCATGATACATAGAAGTACAAAGAAATACAGTGGTTAAGTGCAACATGCCAAAACCCCTTGTATGCAGAGCATTATGGGCAGGCTTAAAATTAACTTAAGATTAACTTAGCAATGATATATTCAGTGGTAAACATTACTGTAAACAGATAACAATTTAGCACAAACGAGTATTACAAAGACAGGTCATATGGTCATTTACTGTGTTGCTGTGTAATCAGTAGAATGGAGTATTCTGTTAGGTAATGTAATTAAAAAAATAACAAAGTTAGATTGGGTCACAGGTTAAACATTTATGAGATACAATTATTCAGTATTTATTTAGTTGTGGGTGAGTAAGTGATTTTTAAGAAGAGTCTTGAATTTATAAACAGACATTGTTTCTTTTATATTCACAAAGTATGAATTCCAGATTTTTGGGCCTTTTATGTGCCTTGAGTTTTTTGCTTAGCGTGAGATGGACACGAGGAACATCAAAGAGTGATCTGTGCCTTGTGTTATGGTCACGTGTTCTGTTGAGGTTGGTAAGGAGACGTTTGAGGGGAGGGTTTATGTCGAGTTAAGTGTTCTATGTATGTAGTAGGTGCAATAATAAGTATGGATGTTTTGTATGGTGAGTAGGTTTAGAGTTTTAAATATTGGTGGAGTGTGCTGCCTGTAGTGGGAATTTGTTGTCATTCTGACTGCAGCCTTTTGTTGGGTAATTAATGGTCTGAGATGCTTTTTTGTTGTTGAGTCCCATGCACAAATTCCATAGGTGAGATAGGGGTAAATAAGTGGGTGATATAGGGCCAGGAGGGCTGACTGTGGAACATAGTACCGCATCTTCAATAGTATGCCTACGGTCTTGGGAAATTTTCTTGGATATTTGTTGTACATGTGTTTGAAATCTAAGTCTATTATCAAGGTGGATTCCTAAGAATTATTCCTCTGTGAGCTTTGTGATAGGAGATTCGTTTATCATTATGTTAAGAGGGACATCTGTAGCTCAGTTTCCAAGCTGAATGAAGTAGGTTCTGTCAATGTTGATATTAAGTTTGTTAGTCAACATCCAGGTAGATATTTTCTGTAATTCGGTATTTACAGTATTGGCTAGCATGACTGGGCTTGGGTGAGAGAAGACGTATGTAGTGTCATCTGCAAATAGTGTGGATTTGAGTAGTTGCGATGCATTTGGTAGGTCATTTATGTAAATGAGGAAGAGAAGAGGGCCAAGGACACTTCTCTGTGTGACACCAACTGTAATTGGCTCTGCGGAAGAGTTTGCTCCATTTGTGTACACATATTGGCTTCTGTTGCTGAGATATGATTTTAGGTAGTTGAGGGAGTGCCCTCTTATACCATAGTGCGACAATTTTATTTGGAAAAAATCATGGTCAACTGTATCAAAAGCTTTACGTAAATCAATGAAGATCCCCAATGGGACTTCTTTTTTCTCTAATGCAGTGTATATTTGTTCTAGCATGTGTATAATAGCATCATTCGTATTTTTATTAGGCCTGAACCCAAACTGACAGATTCACTTATGAATTAATTTTTCGAAGATTTTAGAGAGGGTGTATGTTGGATATTGGCCTATAGTTATTCAAGTCTGTTTGGTCTCCTCCTTAATGGATCGGGGTGACCCTTGCTATTTTGAGAACTGTGGGGAAGGTAGAGGATTCGATGGATTTGTTAAAGAGTGTTGCAATGATTGGTGACAGCATTTGCGACGCTTTTTTGTATATGAAGGGTGGTAAGGTATTTAAATTTCCTGTCTTGTTTTTTAGTGTTGATAATAAGGGGGACTTCTGTTGGGTTAGTCGGAGCCAGGAACAGTGTGTTCGGGTAGTTGCCAGTGAGGTAGTCATTGGGTTGGATATTTGAGCTTGGGATTTTATTGGCAAGGTTTTTTCCTGTGGTGGAGAAGAAATCATTGAGTCTGTTTGCTGTTTCAGTTGGTGGGAATTGGGGTTCATCTGGTTTTGTTAGTTCAGTTGCGCTATTTAGTGATATCTTTTTTGTTCCTAGAATTTCTGATAGGGTTTTCCAGGTTTTTATTATATCACCTTTTTAGTTGGATAATCTGTTCTCATAATACAATTTTTTAGCCCTTCTTATCAGGCTGGTTAGGACTGACGAGTAACATTTTGTTTGGTCTCTAGTTATGTGACCCATTCTGTACTGTTTTTTCGTATAGGTGCTTTGTATTAATTGATTTGAGGATGCTGGGTGTTAGCCAGGGACTGTTCAGTCTCTTAGCTGCCATCTGTTTAGTTTTTTAGGGCAGTGCTGACCTAGAAAATGTACAGAGAACTTTCACGGCGCGCATAACGGAGATAAAACACCTCAATTACTGGGAGCGCTTGAGGTTTCTAAACCTGTATTCCCTGGAACGCAGGAGGGAGAGATACATGATTATATACACCTGGAAAATCCTAGAGGGACTAGTACCGAACTTGCACACGAAAATCACTCACTACAAAAGCAAAAGACTTGGCAGACGATGCACCATCCCCCCAATAAAAAGCAGGGGTGTCACTAGCACGTTAAGAGACCATACAATAAGTGTCAGGGGCCCGAGACTGTTCAACTGCCTCCCAGCACACATAAGGGGGATTACCAACAGACCCCTGGCAGTCTTCAAGCTGGCACTGGACAAGCACCTAAAGTCAGTTCCTGATCAGCCGGGCTGTGGCTCGTACGTTGGTTTGCGTGCAGCCAGCAGCAACAGCCTGGTTGATCAGGCTCTGATCCACCAGGAGGCCTGGTCACAGACCGGGCCGCGGGGGCATTGACCCCCGAAACTCTCTCCAGGTAAACTCCAGGTCTCCAGTGCTTGTTATAGAGGTATTGGGTCTTTTTTAGAAAATTCGTCAATATCTGTATAGATTTCTAGCTCAGTGTGCCAGTCAATGTTTGTCATTGCTGTTGTGAAGTTATTAATGGCTGCCTCATTGTGAAGTCTGAAAGTGACTTTTGTAGTGTCTTGGGGTAATTTGCCTAGATTAGTTATGAGGAAGGTAGGGTAGTGGTCTGTGGTATTATCTGTGATTTTAAGGGGGATATGGTGTTGGTTCAGATGTGGTCTAGTTGGGAAACACTAGTCTCTGTAATTCATGTAGGTTTTGCTACTGTTGGTAGCAACATGCAGTTACTCATAGTGTTTGTGAATTCAGTAACATGTGGGTCTTGGTCTTGTAGGAGATTTATATTGAAGTCACCTGAGAGTAGTAAGTGATCTTTGTTCATGCATGCATCAGTTATCATACTTCCTAGGTTTTCACTAAAACGGCTAATGTTTGACTGTGGTACTCTGTAGATGTTTATCACTGTGAGAGATTTTTGTAGGTATTTGGATTTGAATTTGGCTATTATATATTCCCCATGTTCATCCCTTGTGTAAGTATTAGTGATACATTCTAGTTGGTCTGAGTAGTATATAGCTGTGCCACCCCCTTGTTGGTCTGGCCTACAGTTGTGTATGGCTGTGTAACCAGGAATGGCATAGACATCTGTAGTATCAGGCTTTAGCCAGGTTTCGGTGAGAGTAATGATGGACATACTGGCATGCAGGGAATTTAGTAATGATGTGAGGTCATCGTAATGTTTACTTATAGATCTGATATTGTAGTTAAAGATAGTTATGTTGCTGTTGGCTCTGAGAAGTGCCTTTGATTGTTCTGCTGTGTAGTAATTACAGTTACTGTTTGATTCATTTAAGATCCTGGTATCAGGATCATTGCTTGTAATCATAAGATTTATAGTGAATCTATAATTAGAATTAAGTATAAGACAAAGTAAATATTCTAAAGCTAAAAAATAACACCTGAATTATTTTAACAAATGTAAATATATGAACTAAGGTAGTTCTTTAAAGTTAAAATAAAGGAGACAATATAAAAGGGACTAAAATAAGTTGTGGTGAACAAATAAAGTGATGATCAAATAAATGAGCTTGGGAATATAATGGCAAAATAATGAATTTATTACACTTTAGCACCTGAGAATAGCACCTTGATTATTTTAATAATTGTGAATATATGAACTAAAGTAGTTATTTATTATACCTCTCCACTGCTCCTGTCGACCCTCAGTGTTCTGCTAACACCATTGTAGACTCTCCAATTGAATTCACTTCAGAAGAAGATGGTGACGACTCCAGTACACCCTCATGGGTAAACCTTACCTTCTACACTTCTCCATTGAATGCTGACACCATGCACTAGGCTCTACAAAGTCCTCGGTGCTAGAACAGTTAAGTATGCCTGAGAATCACCTCTTCACATCACACTTACCCAAGTTCTTGAGTACATCAAGCCTTTACGTTTCACCTTCAGTAACAAGATTAAACTATTCCACCTCTCCAGAAGCAGCTTCAAAAAGTTTGAAAATGGCTCCACTGCAAACCTTCCTCTTTAGTTAGTTAGTTTAATATGTTTATTATGCACCCCATACCCATCCAGTGGGCGGTAGTCAAAAGATTACAGAGGTACATAATGGGTCCAGGGACTGGGCCTCAAAGTTTTGATAGCTGAGCAAGTTACAGAGGTAATGAATTCACAATTTACGAAGGTAATGAACTCACAATTTACAAAGGTAATGAACTCCAGGTAGGTCTAGTCACAATCATGACAAGTTACAAAGGTATTTACAGATTACAGAGGTACACAATGGGTCCAGGGACCGGGCTCCAAAGTTTTGATGGCTGAACTAGGTACAAGGTAATGAACTCACAAGTTACAAAGGTAATGAACTCACAAGTTACAAAGGTAATGAATACTGTAAGAATGGTTACTTACGTTTATACATGGCTACAATCATGAACAAATTTTAGAGTAATGAGCAATTCACACTTCCACACCCGGTCACAACTGTAGTGAGTTATTGGTGCAAATGTTGATTGCTGAGTCTCTCTCTCTCTCACACACACACACACACACACACACATACAAATTCATACACACACACACATAATCACACACACACACACACACACACACACATACACAAACTCATACACACACGCACACACACTCATACACACACACACATACACACACACACACTCATACTCACACACACACACACACACACACACACACACACACACACACACACACACACACACTCACACACTCATACACATACACACAAACACACACACACACACACACACACACACACACACACACACACACACACACTCATACACATACACACAAACACACACACACAAACACACACACACACACACACACACACACACACACACACACTTCTTCTTTAGTCCAGCAGTGTTAGTTTAATATGTTTATTATGCACCCCATACCCATCCTGTGGGCGGTAGTCAAAAGATTACAGAGGTACATAATGGGTCCAGGGACTGGGCCTCAAAGTTTTGATAGCTGAGCAAGCCACAGAGGCAATGAACTCACAATTTACAAAGGTAATGAACTCACAATTTACAAAGGTAATGAACTCCAGGTAGGTCTAGTCACAATCAATCTATAACTCAAGCAGGCACTGGACAAACACCTAAAGTCGGTATCTGACCAGCTGGGCTGTGGTTCGTACGTTGGATTGCGTGCAGCCAGCAGTAACAGCCTGGTTGATCAGGCCCTGATCCACCATGAGGCCTAGTTACAGACCGGGCCGCGGGGGCGTTCACCCCCGGAACTCTCTCCAGGTAAACTCCAGGTAACTCCCACCTGTGTGCTGCCCTCTTGATATTCCTACCTGCCTACCCTCTCCTGCGACCTAGAAACTGCCAGCTTCCCAAGCTGGCACACACACTCATACACAAACTCACACACACACACACACACACACACACACACACACAGACAAGCATACACACACACACAAACACACACACACACACACACACACACACACACACACACACACACACACACACACACACGGGGCCAGGAGCTCGGACTCGACCCCCGCAACCTCAACTAGGTGAGTACACACGCGCGCACACACAGGAAGGCCAGGACGAATGAAGCCAAAGTACAAGAAAGGGGACTACACGGGAATGAGGAACTTCCTGAACGGGGTTCAGTGGGACAGAGAACTGGCAGGGAAGTCAGTTAATGAGATGATGGAATATGTAGCAACAATATGCAAGGAGGCTGAGAAGAGGTTTGTACCCAAGGGTAACAGGAATAATGAAAAAGCCAGGATGAGCCCATGGTTCACCCAAAGGTGCAGGGAAGCAAAAACCAAGTGTGCTAGGGAATGGAAGAAATATAGAAGGCAAAGGACCCAGGAGAATAAGGAGAGCAGTCGTAGAGCCAGAAATGAATATGCACAGATAAGAAGGGAGGCCCAAAGACAATATGAAAATGACATAGCAGCGAAAACCAAATCTGACCCGAAACTGTTATACAGCCACATCAGGAGGAAAACAACAGTCAAGGGCAGGTAATCAGGCTAAGGAAGGAAGGAGGAGAGACAATAAGAAATGACCGTGAAGTATGTGAGGAACTCAACAGAGATTCAAAGAAGTGTTCACAGAGGAGACAGAAGGGGCTCCAGAAAGACGGAAAGGTGAAGCACACCACCAAGTGCTGGATACAGTGCACACAACCGAGGAAGAAGTGAAGAGGCTTCTGAGTGAGCTAGATACCTCAAAGGCAATGGGGCCAGATAACATCTCCCCATGGGTCCTGAGAGAGGGAGCAGAGGCTCTATGTGTACCCCTAACAACAATATTCAATACATCTATCGAAACAGGGAGATTGCCTGAGGCATGGAAGACAGCAAATGTAGTCCCAATCTTTAAAAAAGGAGACAGACATGAAGCACTAAACTACAGACCAGTGTCACTGACATATATAGTATGCAAAATCATGGAGAAGGTTATCAGGAGAAGAGTGGTGGAACACCTAGAAAGGAATGATCTCATCAACAGCAGCCAACATGGTTTCAGGGATGGGAAATCCTGTGTCACAAACCTACTGGAGTTCTATGACATGGTGACAGTAGTAAGACAAGAGAGAGAGGGGTGGGTTGATTGCGTTTTCCTAGACTGCAGGAAGGCGTTTGACACAGTTCCACACAAGAGATTGGTGCAAAAACTGGAGGACCAAGCAGGGATAACAAGGAAGGCACTACAATGGATCAGGGAATACTTGTCAGGAAGACAGCAGCGAGTCATGGTACGTGGCGAGGTGTCAGAGTGGGCACCTGTGACCAGCGGGGTCCCACAGCGGTCAGTCCTAGGACCAGTGCCGTTTCTGGTATCTGTGAACGACATGACGGAAAGAATAGACTCGGAGGTGTCCCTGTTTGCAGATGACGTGAAGTTGATGAGAAGAATTCACTCGAACTACAAAGGGATCTGGACAGGCTGCTGACATGGTCCAGCAAATGGCTCCTAGAGTTCAATCCCACCAAGTGCAAAGTCATGAAGATTGGGGAAGGGCAAAGAAGACCGCAGACGGAGTACAGTCTAGGGGGCCAGAGACTACAAACCTCACTCAAGGAAAATGATCTTGGGGTGAGTATAACACCAGGCACATCTCCAGAAGCGCACATCAACCAAATAACGGCCGCAGCATACGGGCGCCTAGCAAACCTCAGAACAGCATTCCGACATCTTAATAAGGAATCGTTCAGGACCCTGTACACAGTGTACGTTAGGCCCATATTGGAGTATGCGGCACTAGTTTGGAACCCACACCTAGCCAAGCAGGTAAAGAAACTAGAGAAAGTGCAAAGGTTTGCAACAATACTAGTCCCAGAGCTAAGAGGTATGTCCTACGAGGAGAGGTTAAGGGAAATCAACCTGACGACACTGGAGGACAGGAGAGATAGGGGGGGACATGATAACGACATACAAAATACTGAGAGGAATTGACAAGGTGGACAAAGACAGGATGTTCCAGAGATGGGACACAGCAACAAGGGGACACAGTTGGAAGTTGAAGACACAGATGATTCACAGGGATGTTAGGAAGTATTTCTTCAGCCACAGAGTAGTCAGCAAGTGGAATAGTTTGGGAAGCGATGTAGTGGAGGCTGGATCCATACATAGCTTTAAGCAGAGGTATGATAAAGCTCACGGTTCAGGGGGAGTGACCTAGTAGCGATCAGTGAAGAGGCGGGACCAGGAGCTCGGACTCGACCCCTGCAACTTCAACTAGGTGAGTACAACTAGGTGAGTACAAACTCATACACACTCACACACACCCACACACACACACACACACACACACACACACACACACACACAAACAATGTGGTAATGCTTTATTTACAGGGAGCAAAGTCAGGGTATTTCTCCAGAATGGTCTCTAATATACCACTGTGGATAAAATACTTTGCCATTTCTTGAACATCTCTGAGTAAGTTGTCTCTATTTTCATTAATTTTACCGCACTCCAGTACATAATGACGCAAGGTGTGACAATAGTCCATCTGGCAAAGTTTACATTTCGTTTGGTCTACTTCTGGTGGTGGTGATTTAACCTGCCAAAGATACTTGTAACCCAGCCGGAGCCGGGCGGTAGTGACATCCAAGAGAGCTAGACGCATAGTCAATCATAGTCAAGGAATATTTATGACCTGATCAGCGAAGAGTGATAGGACCAACTATATCACTGCAACTCTAGCAAATGGGACTGTAAAAAAAAGACGGCATTTTTACCATAGGAACTCCTAGTTCTCCCTTTTGTGAGGAAAGTTGACATTGCCTTTTCCTTGACAAAGTGAATTCTGTGGTTCTTGAGATCTGCTCAAGACACATTCTGTTAAGAAAAAGAAAGAGAAGATGTAAACTAGAAAGGAAGAGACGTTCCCTATACAGACGAAGACAAAGAGTCACAGAGCTGCTGAGTGGGGTCAATATATCTGAAATACGAAAGGAGGCACTAGTCAATGAAACTGCAAATATCAAACTTTAGCCGAAGGAATCTTACAGGAGACAAGAATCACAGGAAGAACTAAAAGCCATAAAGGAAATTAAAAAAAAAGTACTTCTTCTCTTATGCCGAATCTAAGGGAAAACAACATCCAGTATTGGGCCCCTGCTTACCTGGAGTTTACCTGGAGAGAGTTCCGGGGGTCAACGCCCCCGCGGCCCGGTCTGAGACCAGGCCTCCTGGTGGATCAGAGCCTGATCAACCAGGCTGTTGCTGCTGGCTGCACGCAAACCAACATACGAGCCACAGCCCGGCTGATCCGGAACTGACTTTAGGTGCTTGTCCAGTGCCAGCTTGAAGACTGCCAGGGGTCTGTTGGTAATCCCCCTTATGTGTGCTGGGAGGCAGTTGAACAGTCTCGGGCCCCTGACACTTATTGTATGGTCTCTTAACGTGCTAGTGACACCCCTGCTTTTCATTGGGGGGATGATGCATCGTCTGCCAAGTCTTTTGCTTTCGTAATGAGTGATTTTCGTGTGCAAGTTCGGTACTAGTCCCTCTAGGATTTTCCAGGTGTATATAATCATGTATCTCTCCCTCCTGCGTTCCAGGGAATACAGGTTTAGGAACCTCAAGCGCTCCCAATAATTGAGGTGTTTTATCTCCGTTATGCGCGCCGTGAAAGTTCTCTGTACATTTTCTAGGTCGGCAATTTCACCTGCCTTGAAAGGTGCTGTTAGTGTGCAGCAATATTCCAGCCTAGATAGAACAAGTGACCTGAAGAGTGTCATCATGGGCTTGGCCTCCCTAGTTTTGAAGGTTCTCATTATCCATCCTGTCATTTTTCTAGCAGATGCGATTGATACAATGTTATGGTCCTTGAAGGTGAGATCCTCCGACATGATCACTCCCAGGTCTTTGACGTTGGTGTTTCGCTCTATTTTGTGGCCAGAATTTGTTTTGTACTCTGATGAAGATTTAATTTCCTCATGTTTACCATATCTGAGTAATTGAAATTTCTCATCGTTGAACTTCATATTGTTTTCTGCAGCCCACTGAAAGATTTGGTTGATGTCTGCCTGGAGCTTTGCAGTGTCTGCAATGGAAGACACTGTCATGCAGATTCGGGTGTCATCTGCAAAGGAAGACACGGTGCTGTGGCTGACATCCTTGTCTATGTCGGATATAAGGATGAGGAACAAGATGGGAGCGAGTACTGTGCCTTGTGGAACAGAGCTTTTCACCGTAGCTGCCTCGGGCTTTACTCTGTTGACGACTACTCTCTGTGTTCTGTTAGTGAGGAAATTATAGATCCATCGACCGACTTTTCCTGTTATTCCTTTAGCACGCATTTTGTGCGCTATTACGCCATGGTCACACTTGTCGAAGGCTTTTGCAAAGTCTGTATATATTACATCTGCATTCTTTTTGTCTTCTAGTGCATTTAGGACCTTGTCGTAGTGGTCCAATAGTTGAGACAGACAGGAGCGACCTGTTCTAAACCCATGTTGCCCTGGGTTGTGTAACTGATGGGTTTCTAGATGCGTGGTGATCTTGCTTCTTAGGACCCTTTCAAAGATTTTTATGATATGGGATGTTAGTGCTATTGGTCTGTAGTTCTTTGCTGTTGCTTTACTGCCCCCTTTGTGGAGTGGGGCTATGTCTGTTGTTTTTAGTAACTGTGGGACGACCCCCGTGTCCATGCTCCCTCTCCATAGGATGGTAAAAGCTCGTGATAGGGGCTTCTTGCAGTTCCTGATGAACACAGAGTTCCACGAGTCTGGCCCTGGGGCAGAGTGCATGGGCATGTCATTTATCGCCTGTTCGAAGTCATTTGGCGTCAGGATAACATCGGATAGGCTTGTGTTAATCAAATTTTGTGGCTCTCTCATAAAAAATTCATTTTGATCTTCGACTCTCAGTCTGGTTAGCGGCTTGCTAAAAACTGAGTCATATTGGGACTTGAGTAGCTCACTCATTTCCTTGCTGTCATCTGTGTAGGACCCATCTTGTTTAAGTAGGGGCCCAATACTGGACGTTGTTCTCGATTTTGATTTGGCATAGGAGAAGAAATACTTTGGGTTTCTTTCGATTTCATTTATGGCTTTTAGTTCTTCCCGCGATTCCTGACTCCTAAAGGATTCTTTTAGCTTAAGTTCGATGCTTGCTATTTGCTATTAGGCGGGATGGGACATACACAAATGACAGTCACGAAATGAGTGAGATACTAAAGTCCCAATATGACTCAGTGTCCAGCAAGCCACTGCCCAGACTAACGGTCGACAATCTAAATGATTTCGTTATGAACGAAACCCAAAATTTGGTCTTCCCAAAAATCTCGGATATTATTCTAACTCCACAAAATTTTGAAGAGGCAATAAATAACATGCCCATGCACTCTGCCCCAGGCCCAGACTCATGGAACTCCGTGTTCATCAAAAATTGCAAGAAGCCCCTATCGTGTGACTTCAGCATTTTATGGAGAGGGAGCATGGACACAGGGGTCATCCCACACACACTAAAAGCAACAGACATAGCCCCACTCCGCAAAGGTGACAGTAAAGCAATTGCAAAGAACTACAGACCGACAGCACTAACATCCCATATCATAAAAATCTTTGAGAGGGTTCCAAGAAGCAAGATAGCCAACCACCTAGATACCCATCAATTACACAACCCAGGGCAACATGGGTTTAGAGCAGGTCGCTCCTGTTTGTCCCAGCTACTGGACCACTATGACAAGGACCTGGGTGCTGTAGAGGATAAACAAAATACAGATGTAGTTTACACAGACTTTGCAAAAGCTTTCGACAAGTGTGAGCATGGTGTAAGAGCACACAAAATGCGTGATAAATTAATAATGGAAAAAGTTGGTAGATGGATCAACAACTTCCTGACAAATAGAACACAAAGAGTAATAGTAAACACAGTGAAGTCCCAGGCAGCCACCGTAAAGAGCTCTGTTCCACAAGGCACAATATTCGCTCCCATTCTATTCCTCATCCTCATTTCTGACATAGAGATGTAAGCCATAGCTCCGTGTCTTCCTTTGGGGATAACACCCGGATTACCATGGCAGTGACGTCCATGGAAGACACCGCGAGACTCCAAGCGGACATCAATCAAATCTAATGGGCCACTCAAAACGATATGAAGTTCAACGAGGAAAAATTTCAACTACTCAGATATGGGAAACTTTGAAGAAATTAAAAATGTATCATTGTTAGTGAAGATGTGGTCCAGCGTATTTTCTAGTCTTGTGGGCTCTACTATTCGATTTAATATTTCATGCGTGTGTGAATTTTCATCTGAGCTGCCTCCTGGGGTGATCTCTGCTAAAATATTGTTTGTTATACTTCTCCATTTTAGGTATTTCAGGTTGAAATCTCCTAGTAGTAAGATGTTTGGGGCAGGAGTTGAGAGACTTTTCCAGACAATGGTCAATTTTCTCAAGCTGCTCCTGGAACTGCTGGGAAATTGCATCTGGAGGCTTGTATACCACCACAATGACAAAGTTTTGGTTTTCGATCTTTACCACCAAAACTTCAATTACATCATGGGCGACTCTGTGACATACAGGCCAACCCCCCTCCCCCACCCCTTGTTGCCTGTTTAGTCTGTCCAATCGGAATAGGTTATAACCTGAGATCCATATTTCGTTGTCAGAGTGATCCTTTATATGTGTCTCTGTGAATGCTGTAAACATTGCATTTGACTCCGTGAGCAGTCCCTTGATGTAAGGAATTTTGTTGTTTTTTGACGGCTTTAGATCCTGTATGTTTGCAAAGACAAATGTCGTATTGGTGGAATTTAGGGGGGGGGGTTATTTGTTGGCTCTAATATCTGTTGTTTTTGAGTAGAGGCCAATGTCCGTGCCTCTGATCCAGAAGTGTTTTCTGGTGGTGTAGGATTATTGTCATTTCTTGCTAGTCTTTTTTCCCTTCTGGCTATGAAAAACCTCTGTCCCTGGAGAGGTAATGGCTCCTCTCTTTTGTTTCCCATAGACTGGCTGGTCTGTGTCTTCTAGTCCCCTTTAGATGATGTGCCTGGCAGTATGCATTGTAGCATTTTCTTTCATGGATGATTGACACATTTCTGGGTGAAATAAGCTGTAAGAAGGGAAGTTGCACTCTCCTGTTGTCATGTGGGTGCGGCATTTTTTGTTATGGTCAAAGGTGCATATCCCACCTGTTTTACCAGATATACCGTGCTTGAAGATACCCAAGGCATAGTATTTGCATGGATTGCACTTCTGTTTGCTAGGATTTATTGTAGCCGCGTTCACTGCTGGTGAAGGACCTGGGAGTGATAATGTTAGAGGATCTCGCCTTCAAAGACCACAACAGTGTATCTACCTCATCCGCTAGGAAAATGATAGGATGGATAATGTGAACCTTCAAAACTAGGGATGCCAAGCCTATGATGAGTCTCTTCAAATCGCTTGCTCTCGCTAGACTGGAATACTGCTGTACCCTAACGGCCTCCTTCAAGGCTGGCGACAGTGAAGACCTGGAGGGTGTACAAAGAACTTTCACGGCACACGTAAGTACTATAAGGCACCTAAACTACTGGGAACGGTTGAAAATCCTTGATCTGTATTCCCTCGAACGCAGTCGAGAGAGATACATGAAAATATACACTTGGAAGGTCCTGGAGGGATTGGTACCAAACCTGCACGTGAAAATCACTCCCTATGAAAGCAAAAGATTCGGCAGGAGATGCAACATTCCCTCGATGAAAAGCAGGAGCGCCACGAGTACATTGAGAGACAACACAATAAGTGTCTGGGGCCCAAGACTTTTCAATTGCCTCTCAGCATACACAAGGGGGATTACCAATAGACTCCTGACTGTCTTCAAGAAGGCACTGGATAGACACCTAAAGTCAGTACCTGACCAACCGGGCTGTGGTTCGTACGTTAGCTTGCGTGCGGCCAACAGTAACAGCCTGGTTGATCAGACCCTGATCCACCATGAAGCCTGGTCTCAGACCGGGCCGCGGGGGCTTTGACCCCTGAAACCTTCTCCAGGTAAACTCCAGGTAAACGTGACACGATCTACAATACTTATAGATGTCCGAAGACATCCCAGGCCAGAAGTGCAAGTCCCTAATCTTCTCAAAGGTCTTCCTATGTGAAAAATGGCCAGAGACTGGCAGGTCAAGAGAAATCTTCAAAATAGTCTTGCGGCAGTTCCTCGGAATTACCAGCAGATTTGTACCCTTGTCATTTGGATTGTCTGCTGTCACTATTCTTGAATAGATGATAATGCACAAATTTATAAGAAATTTTTCTTTGAATCACGTTGTCTGTTAATGCTAACTTCCGGGTTTTCTGTAAGGAAAGACAAGTCTTTTGAAGATCCTCAAAATCTATGTGAAAACGCTCAATAGGTTTTGCTTTGGAAAGTACCGAAGAATGGATAGGTTTTACCTTAGACTGTAAGGACATTAACCATGTCCTGTTAAACAGATTCAGTCACTCGTTATTCTTCGTTAGTTTCTGTACCCTCTGGGTTTGATAACTGACTTTCTAAGGGTATTCCAGGAGCTTCGTGACTATCAGTACTTTGATTTAAGTTATCCAGCTGAATCACTTCTGGAGCTATATGGGAAGAAACAGAAATATTAGATTCCAAATATCTCCTAGAAGCTCTTGAAAATTCAAAACGTCTCCTTCAGATGGGAAAGTAGCCCCTATGTTCCCAACCGAAATATAACATGAAGTTATTGGGGCAACTACTACATCTACCCACTCTGAGAACCACTTGCACCTTATGAAACATCTGATTGTTGGAAAGGAATCACTTCTTCTTAAGTAGTCAGTTAATTTAGTAGTTTTATACCGTTACGGATCTAAGTTAGGGAAAAGCTTACTAGCAATAACAATACAGGAACATCCAGTATCTCTAAGAATTGTCGAAACATTCATTCCGTTAACTGTACATTCACTAAAAGGTGCGTTATTAGCATCGGTGAAACACTTTCCAATATTCTCACCCTTCCTCTTGGAACATTCTTGATGCCTATGTTCAAATTCATTACAGTTGAAACATTGTATCGTGAAGACCGTAGAATTCTTAGGGACAAAGACTTTGGGCCTCTCAGTTTGCTTCGACACAACAGATTTATATCTTCTACGCTCCTCGGGGTAGTTATTATACGCACATGCATATATATATCTGCAGCTTGTGCCATTTCCGAAGTTGTGTGGACATTTCGTTCTTTTATAAATATTCGTAAATCAGAGGTTACAGATGAGAGGAACTGATCCCTTACCATTAGATCTCATAATGAGTCGAAGTAGTGGTCGACTCAGCGCTATCAATCCAAGAATCAAACAATCTGAAGAGAGTAGTTAAGTACTTCATGTAATTTTGATTTGGAGTTACTCTAGCATGACGAAACTCCGACCTGTAATGATGAGTGGTTTTCCTGAAAGCTTAAAGTATTACTTTCTTCAGTAGACTATAATTAGCTTTTACCTTAGAAGGTAAAGTAGAATAGACATTTAAAGCTGAACCAGACAAAAGTGAGTCTAGCCTAGTAGCCCAAGAATCTGATGGCTAATCACATAGTTGCTGTTTTCGCGAATTTGGTAATATATGCAGAGATGTCATCCTTCTATTTTCTTTTTAGAAAGTTCTATCTTCGTTGTTCCTAGCTCCAATCTTAGCTGTTCTAATTCCCTCTGCTTAGCTTGTTCTTCAATTTCCTTAATTTTGAAGGCTACCTCTCTCGCCTGAAATCTGTCTTCTGTAGCTATCATTTCCTGTTCTCTTTTCTCCTCGTGAGCAATTCTTTCCTGTTCTTGTTTTTCTTCGAGATCTAGTCTTTCCTGTTCTTCCCTTTTAGCTAAAGCTAGTCTTTCCAATTCTTTTTTTTCTTCTATAGCCATCTTAGAAGTAATGTAGCTGTCCAGCTCTTGTCCCGTAAATCCCATTTCTTTTTCAGCCCTCAACCAGAAATCCAAAGAATCCATGTTGAAATAAGAAATATTACACCCAAAACTTGACCAGTTTGTACTAACACAAACTAATAGTTGAAGCGGCTGCTTAAAAAAGAGGTACAGTGTCCGCACACTATTAACCTTCCCATAGGAGATGAACTGGAATTTCCATCTTGGAAGAACACAATCTTGGGCTCAACAGCCTTCACAGTGTTAAATACACCAGGTTCACAAAGAAAGGGTTATTATCGGGGTTCTTCAGGTCCAACAAAGGGCAAAAACCTAAACCGAACCCTGGAACCAACAACAGTAAGTCTAACAAGACTACCAGTAAAGACTTGACAACACTTCCAGAGGAAATGACGATACTCACCCTTTACTTTCTTAAATGTTATACTTACAACCAGTTATTATAATCATTGGGAGCGCTAAACCCGTATGATTATACAAGGCCTGTGGGGATGGGAGGTAGTCAGACTCAGTTCAGGGAACTTGAGCACAGATCCAATTCCCTAGATCAAGAGCCCCTCAGCAGCATTAAGGAACCTTCCCTGAGGGGTTACAACCAGTTGAAAACTTCAGGAAGATGTTGCCTCAAGAGTCGTATCCTGGTAAGGTCGCCATTGTCAGGGGAACACCTTCCACCTGAACAAAAGAATAGAAAAATAAATAATGAATAACTTGAGGAACAACAACTAAGATAATTTCCTAAGGGTTTTAATTAAAATTAAGTAAAATAAAATTGGCCGCTGTGGTTCCCGTATGATGAGATAGGAATTTCTTATGTCCAGGTCTTCTGCGATGTTTTAGAAGAAATGGTGTTAGTTATCCTGGGAGGCGGTGTTCGTCCGATGTTCTGGAAATCCTGTCAACCCTTCAGATTTCAAAGAGATGAGGAGTCGTAATGTCCCACTGCGTCCTGTAGACCGGGATCTTCCTCCAATTACTAGCGCCTATCCTGGTTGACCAGGCCAGCAGTAGAGCTGATAATAAAAAACAACGACACTGGTTACCCAAGTAAAACATTGAAGAAAGACAAAGGGCGGTATTCAACTTCAGTGTCATTACTGGTAACCAGGTAAATTAATAACAATGAACACAAATATTCCTGGTAGATCACCTTACCCGATCAGAAGAAGAGTGGAGGTGAAGTGATTCTCCAAACTTCAACCCCCAACCAGGTAAGGTTAATACTACCAGGAGTAGAAACTGAAGTAAATCAGACCCGAGGACCTGAAGTTTAGCCTCGGCCCGCTAGGTAGCAGTGCGGGCGGTAACACCCTAATTGTCTGAACAATCATCGTTTTCGAAATTTTTGATATTGTTTTGCTGCCACTTTTGCGGAGAGAGGCTATATCCATTGTTTTTATTTCTTCTCAGTTGATGCTATTCTTGTTAAAGTTGAATATGGTGAAGGCACCCTCATTTTGATGGTTTAGGACCAAGGTGTGTAGAGGTCTGAATTTCCACTAGGCTGTCATCTGAATTTTTTTTTTTATATTTTATTTAAAACTTCATGTACAAATATTAATAGGTACATATATAAAATAATGAACAAGGACAACATCAGTAAAACAATATATAAACACAAAACAATCCAGGCAACATCTGACAGTCTACCATATACAAGTTTTTAAAACATATCACAATTTAAGAAGGAATAAAGTTATAATAACAAAGGCCACAAAATGGCTATAAACAAAACTCCTAAAATTACAACCTCAACACAATAATTCACCAAGCTTAATGACAATCACCCATAATACAATTCGCAACAAATACACCAGACCTACAATATGCCTTATTAAGAAACCTGTGCTGCAACACAGGTGACCCACCATCCCTCCCCCCCCCACTCACACACACACATTGAAAACTAACCCTATCACCAACCTCAATAATCGTGACATTAATTATCCTCAATTTAGGATTATTATGACACATGTCACTTGAGGAAACATTATTTACAACCATGAATGGTACAGGGCTACCAAAATGACAATACCTTAAATAAGAATAATAATAATAGGTAATTACGTCAAAACTGATGCTGGACCACGTTACAAAAAAAGGGAAAAATAACTCAGTGCTTCAAAGAAATAGTGAAAGGAAAACCCTCTCAAGAAAATTCAAATTCAATTGCAATACCAGTGCAAGTGGAACATAATACGCTACCAAAGAAATATACATGTTATATAATTTATAGGTTATACATTAATACATGTTATATATTTAATCTGCTCCTTACACCTTCCCCATCAAGGGAACTAAGCAAAACTTATCTTGCACAACCTCTCATCTGGTCACACACTAGTACCTCCAATTACACCCAACCACATCACTGCATTCCCAAGGAGGTGAGCCCGTTGAAATCCCCAGAACCCCCCCCCCTTTACCAACCCACTCACCCCGGCAGTTAAGCCCCTTATAACTCCAATAAATTCCCTATTGTTAGTCCTCTATAACCCTCAGAAAAATACTCTTCCCACCTTTTCCCAAAAATGTCTCTATTGCGACACAAAGTTCGATAAAACGTCGCCGCCAAAGTCCTTCTCAGCACATCCCCAACCACCCTCCCCCTCATACCCCATAAAACATATATGTAGTCCACGATGACATATGCTAAACCTCTTACCACACTCTCCTCCACACCACTCATATCAAGACTCAACGCTCGCAATACCGACACACCTTGACCCCCCACCCTCACCACTACCTTACGCATCCATACCCTGATGCACTCCAAACCTTCACAAAAATAGACGACATGATACGCAGTCTCTTCCCCACTGCATCTGCCACACCCCCCACCCTCAATAACCCTCCTATCTCGGAGCATCGCTCCCGTTGGCAAAATCCCATGCAGGAAACGGTACATAACCTCACGCGCCCTAGGTCGTATCCTTAATTTACTAAATCTTCGCCATATTACATCCCATGCATACATGGGGTAGATCCCTTCAACCGGCGCCACTACATGTCTCTCTAACAATTTACACAAAGTTCCCACCTTTACTTTTCCTGGTTCCCTGGCTAACATTAAGGCGCGTAACACTGTCTCACATTCCTTCATTTCCGCCCCTCCATACCATTTCCTCAGGTGAGCATGTACCTTATCTAGCTGACCCTCCCTCCATCCACCTGCACTCATCACTTCCCTCTTAATAAACACACATTTCACGCGCTTTCTCAAGTCCAACAAACCCAACCCTCCCCTACATACCGGCAATGTCACTACCTCCCTTCGCAACCAGTTGCACCCTGAACCCCACAAAAATTTGAACACCATTCTAAGAATACTCGTGATCGCCATTCCTGTTAACGGCATCACAGCCGAAACAAACCAGACTTTACTATATAGTAATACATTGATGACAATTGCACGTTGCCTAAGGGTTAAATGGTGAGGTCGCAGCATTCCCAACCGTCGCTGCACCTGTTCCACCATCCTATTCGAATTGCTAACCCTTGCAGCACTCAGGTCAGCCTCATACATGACACCGCAGATTTTCAGACTCCCGGTCCTCCGCTGCACAACATCACATCCCCAATCTAATCTCTCTGTCCACTCTCCCAGCCCCATGATCATTGACTTTTCCAGATTTACCTTCATCCCAGTAGCTCTCCCAAAAGTGTGTACAACTTCCCCCAAAAGTCCTAACCGTGTCTCCTCACTTGCCAAAATAGTGGTATCATCAACATAGCCCACCAAACCAGGCCACGGCTTCAGCTCACCATCCCTCCCCCCCGTCCTTAGACGATCCTCCACCATCCTATAAAAGGGATCCTGAACACATGCAAACAATATTTGTGATAAAGGACATCCCTGCCGAAGACCCCACTCCATGTTGACTCCCCCCCCCACACACCCATTGATTTGTACCCTTACCTTCGCGTTTGAGTACAACGTATCCACCCACCCCACTATTTCTTCGCCAAACCCCTGTCGTAGGAGAATATCCCTCAAAGCCTTTCTTTCCACCCTATCATAAGCCCCTTGCCAATCCAACGCCACCAACGCCCCTCTTCCCCTTTCCATGTCCTCCAGGAACCCCTTGATAATCCCGTGGCCCGCACTCACTGACCTACCAGGTAAACCAAACTGAGACTCAAACACGACCCTCCCCACAACACATTTAAGCTGATTCCCAAGAATTTTCGCAAATAATTTATAATCAGCACAAAGCAACGAAATGGCTTGGTAATCCCGAAGGGTACTCTGCTGTTTACCCTTTGGGACCAACACCACCACCGCCGTTGCCTGAGATTCTCCCATCTTACCTCCGTCTTTCATGGCATTCATTAACCTTACTAGGAAACCCCTAAGCAGACCCCAGTGCTGTACATAAAATTCGCTAGGTAAACCATCGATCCCGGGTGCCTTACCCTTCCTCATGTCCATAAGGGCTCTCCATATTTCCCCCTCCTCAATGACCCCACCCAGTGCCTCCCGATCACTCCTCCCCAGTTTGCACGGCACATACTCACATACCTTCCCAAGAACCTCACCATCCACCCCACTACTTTTCCCGTATTCCTCAAACCATCTATCTGCATATTCACTTATCCCCTTGGTGTCCCTTAATACCTGACCCTCTCTAAAACCCCCCACAGAAGATATGACTTGCAAACTCGGTATTGTAGTCGTTCGCTGTCGTACCTTCTGTCCTCGCAGCACACAAGCTGATGGCTTGTCGCCCCAGAGTACTTCGTCCAACCCCGCCTGTACCCGTACAGCTTCAAAACGTTCTTCTTGCAAATCCCGTATTCTGTCCTTCAACATGTGTATATCCTCCACCGGGTACACCCCGGCCACAGCCCCCCCTCGTAACAATTCCGTAATCTAGATTCTAAGTAATTTGACAAACCATACCGCAATTGATTAATGCGTTTGCCCTCCCTCACATAAAATTGACGTAATCGTAACTTAGCCACACTATCCCACCATCCTATCACATCTTCCTCAGTCCTTCTGTCGTCACAGAGCTGTTCCCAAAATATTGCAAACGCTTCCACTCCCTCCCTATCCCCCAAAACCATCGTGTTCAGTTTCCAATAACTTCCCTGCCTACGAGCCAAAGCATCCCATCCCACCTCCACTAATACCGCCCTATGATCGGAAGACACCATCTCAATAGTTTTAAAAGACTCTACCAAAACCCTCTGAGATAAATATAACCTGTCCAAACGAGCCGCATATCCCCTTCTTATAAACGTATGTTCCACCTCCCAAAGACCTCCCCCGAAAGCATCACGTAACTGAAGATCTCTAAGCAGGCCCCCCAAGACTGTGGAAAAATATCCCGCTCCTCTGGGTTCCACGTCTGTCCTCTTAATTACACAATTCCAATCCCCCCCCACAATCGCCACAGACGGTAGCGTGCGTAGGTAATACACGAGCTCCTCCCTCACAAAATCCATCTTCACTTTCACGTCACTTTCTGCTGGGGCATACACACACACAAACGCCACTCTCTCTCCCATCCACCATCCTTCCACACGTAATACTCTCCCCCCTCCCCCCCCTTTCCTATGCAATACAAACGGGCTCGCCTCCCTGATCAACACACCCACTCCTCCTTTTAAACGCTCAGACGGCAACACATAAGCCTGATACCCAGGCACCACTAATTCACGACCAAGCTTAAAATTGTGCTCCTGCACAAAAGCTACGTCAACCTTGTACCTATTCAAAAACATCCTGAAGCACTCCCGTTTAACACCATCACACAGACCATTAATATTTATTGTTACACACCTGAGGCCAGTTTAAGGTTTCCTTCCCCGCCTCATGTCAAGATTCTTCCCTTTCAGACCGTTCCCCTGGACTGTGCCTTTGCCACAGACTCTCCCCTCCTTCCCAACCATCCCCCCCCTTCTGTTGTGGCCCTCTCGCAGAGTCACTCTGGGTACCATAACCCCATGTCTTTTTCCCCGGCCTTTGCGCCAGCGTCAGAACATCGTCCGAATCTGACGCTGCTGCCCTTTTCCTTGTAGCTCCCTCAGTTTCCATATCTGAGTCCTGGGAGCCAGCACAATGGACTTCCACCTCTACCACCCTTAATCCGCCTCCATGCCCTTCCATGGCACTCGCACTGCCCACCACAGGTGCCACCTGATCCTCCCCTTCCCCACACACACCTTCTGCCCTGATCCCAGGGTCTTGTTCGCTGTAACTCTCCACCTCCGTAGACTGTAACATAGCCTGTATCACCGTCTCCAACTCCTCCTCAATAGCCTTCACTGCTGCGCCCTCCTGTACCTCCTCACTTGACAACTGAACTGTTGATGGGGCAGGTGATTCATGGATCACCACTTCTTCCGATTCCCCAGGAGGAGCCACGACCTCTTCACTCCACATGCAACCACGCCCTCCTCCTTGCACCCGCTCTTCTTTAGGCATCAGGTGCTCATGTGCAGGTGCTCCGCCCCTTGCCGGCCCAGGAGCCACTGTTGATGGGCCAGGTGATTCATGGATCACCCCTTCTTCCAATTCCACTGGAGGAGCCACTACCTCTTCACTCCCCATGCGACCACGCCCTCCTCCTTGCCCCTGTTCTTCCTTAGGCATCGGGTGCTCATGTACAGGTGCTCCGCCCCTTGCCGGCCCAGGAGCCATACTCCGCTTGCCACAGTCTGCCGCCATACGGTCAAATTCGCCACACAGTCGGCACGTACGTCTCTGCCCTGCATACGCTACCATTACCTGGGTTCTAAACTCTTCGAGATATACATACGAGGGTATAGGATGCCTAAGCGTCATCTTGAGATTAAAAGAACCCTCAGGAAATCCTGTGTAAGCACCTTTTACCCATTTGCCAGGTTGGGCCAGATGTACAGTTCCATAACGTTCGAAAACATTTCGAATATCTACCTCATCAGCCTCAAAAGGCACGTTGCGGAGCTTAACCCACGAATAATGTCGTGATACATCAATCAACTTGACCCTCACTGCCGGTGTTACATTAATGCTGACATCTTGGTAACGATCAACCAAAGCCTCGTATACTTGAGCAGTTAGCACTTTCACGAAAATTCTATATACACCCTTCAGTGCCACTCCATATAAATCCTCGTCTCTGATGCCATATGTCTCTCGTATAATTTTGGGCAATAACACATCGACTGACGTAGGCGTTAAAGCCCCACTAATAAGTTCAATGCCCACAGTATTCACTCTCCTGCGCACACCTGGCGCCATGTCGTTGACTGATTAGCTCGTCTGGTAAACAGTAGAGGGGTTTTTATTCAATTCAATTCAAGTTTATTCTCTATAATGGTTACAATGTGGGGTTTACAGGTTTTGGGTATTTTGTGGTTTACATGTTATAAAATACTAATTACAGAGGGGGCCACTAGGACACCTAGCATGGCTAGGCATTTCCAGCAGACTTACATTAATTCTTAACATTAAATCCTTACAGATTATGGTATTAAGGCTAAGTGACTACATCATAATTTGTGAGTTTAGCAATGTGAATGCTTGTTTTTGCACAATACAAAGTGTCTGTATTGGAGTATCATAGGCAAACTTATGACTAGTTAGGATTTATTATTTTAAGATTAAGATTAGTATTTCTGGGTTTATAGTCAGTGGGTGAGTGTAATTGTGAACCACCAGGTGGTTATCATGTAGTTAATTGTTGGGGTGGATCAGGGAGATAAGATGTTTTCTAACTAGTCTTGAAAGTGATGAATGTGTCTGCAGTTCTAGAGTTTTCAGGTAGGGTGTTCCAGATTTTAGATCCTTTGAAATACATTAAATTTTTGTAAAGGTTTAGTCAAACATGGGGAATGTCATAGAGGTGTTTGTGTCTGGTGTTATGCCTGTGGATCCTGTCACAACTATCAAGAAAGCATTTTAGATCAAGGTTAGCATTGGAATTTAAGGTCCTGTAGATATAGATTGCACAGTAGTAAGTGTGGATGTTCTGAACAGGGAGTAAGTTTTGCCAGGGATGGGATTTAGTGATTATTCTTACTGCGGCTTTTTATTGGGTTATTATTGGCTTTAGGTGTGTTGCTGCAGTTGAATCCCAAGCACAGATAGCATAGGTGAGGTAGTTTCAAATTTAGGTTGGATAAATATATGAGTGAGAGGGGTTGGATTTGATTGGGACTTGCAAATGAGTGGATAGAATTATCGGAGATTATTTCTTGGGTAGCATTGAAAATTGGGTTCGGCAAATGTTTTGTTAGTGGGTTGGATTGTAAAGGACCTGCCTAGTATGGGCCAACAGGCCTGCTGCAGTGATCCTCCTTTCTTATGTTCTTATGTTCTTAAGTGAATGGTATAGTGTGAGAAGGGCAGTTTGCGGTACATAGTTTCGTATCTTGGAGAGGATCCCCACACTTCTGGATACTTTTTTTGTTGTGTTGGATATGGGTGCTGAAATTTAGGTGGTTGTCGAGGTATAGGCCAAGGAATTTGCCCTCATTATGTCTGGCAATTAGAGTGTTGTCGATCTTAATGTTAAGTTGCGCAACACCTGCTCTGCTACCAAACATAATATAGTAGGTTTTGCCAGTGTTAAGTGTAAGTTTATTGGCTGTCATCCAAGTCGATATTTTGAGCAGCTCCTCGTTAACAATGCTGTTGAGGGTGGCAAGATTAGGGTGGGAGATGACATAAGTCATGTAGTCAGCAAAGAGAATGGGTTTCAGGTGTTGGGATATGTTTGGAAGATCACTGATGTAAATGAGGACGAGCAGGGGTCCAAGGACACTTCCCTGCGGAACTCCAGTATCAAGTGGCCGTATTGATGAGGCTGTGTCTTTAATGGTGGCATACTGATACCTATTAGTAAGGTAGGATTTAAAATATGCAAGTGCATGGCCTCTTATACCATAATGGTCAAGTTTGTGGAGTAGGATGCCGTGGTCTACTGTGTCAAATGCTTTTCTTAGGTCAATAAAAATTCCTAGCGGATATTCCTTATTTTCCAATGCTGTGTAAAGCAGGTCTAGCATTTTTATAATTGCTTCATTAGTGCTTTTATTTTTCCTGAATCCAAATTGGCAGGGGTTGAGTATGTTTTGTGACATTATAAATGAATATAGTCTCCTGTGCACGAGTTTCTCGAAGATTTTGGATAGCAATGGTAAGTTTGATATTGGCCTATAGTTGTTTATGTCTGTAGGGTCACCACCTTTATGTATTGGTGTAACCCTTGCTGTCTTGAGTAGTGTCGGGAGTGCTAGTTTCTAGTGACTTGTTAAAAAGTAATGTAATAGCATGCAAAAGGACATGGGCCGCTCGCTTGTACAAGAATGGTGGGACGTGAGACAGATTCCCCGAGTTATTTTTAAGTGACTTTGTGATCATGGTGACTTCCGTGGGCTCAGTTGGTACAAGATAGAAGGAATTTGGGAAATTCCCATCTAGGTAGTCCCTGGCATGGGCATTGGTATGTGGGATTTTACTGGCAAGATTAGATCCTATGGTTGAGAAGAAGTTGTTTATCTTGTTAGCTGTATCAGTGGGATGCAGTGGTGTTTCATGAGGTTTAGTTAGAGCAATATTCTTGGGTTTTTTCAGTTTGTGGGTCCCCAGAATCTGGGAAAGTGTTTTCCAGGTCTTTTTTATATCTCCTGGAGTAGTACAGTTGTTTGGCTTTCTTTATTAATTTGGTGAGAACTGTTGAATATTGTTTAAGAATATCTTTGTGTATTAAGCCCTGTCTATATTGATTTTCATATTGGTGTTTCTTATCAATGGATTTCAGAATGCTGCTGGTTAGCCATGGGCAACCAAGCCGTTTATTCGTGATCTGTTTCGTTTTTATAGGACAATGTTTGTTGTATAGTCTAAGAATTTTGTTAAGAAAAATGTCTGTCCAGTCGTCAATACCATTGGCATTGGAGACTTCTGTAGGCCAGTCAATAGTCTCTAGGTCTGCTGTGAAATTCCTTATTGAGGCCTCGTCATGGAGTCTAAATGAAACTTTGTTGTATTCGAGTGGTGGCTTACTAATGTTTGTTAAGAGGAAGGTTGGCTAGTGGTCAGTAGTGCTGTCTGTGATTATCCCTGATTTAAGGGCGGCTAGTATATTGGTCCATATGTGGTCTATTATGGTTGCACTTGTCTCAGTGAGCCTGGTTGGTTTAGTTATTGTTGTTATGAGAAGTGCGTTGTTCATATTGTTGATGAAATCAGTTACAGTCTTGTTCATTTGTCTGTTTGTTATTAGTGACTTTAGATTCTCACTGAAGTTTGGGATGTTTGTGTGGGGTATCCGGTATATGGCACCGGCTGTTATAGGCGTCTTCAGGTTTTTTACAGTAAAATTAGCAAAAATGTATTACCCATATTCATCACTAAAGCAATTAGTGCTAATACAAGATAGTTGGTTAGAGTAATAGATTGCAGTACCACCCCCAACTTGGTATGGTCTGCAGTTGTGGATTGCTGCGTATCCTGGAATTGGGTAGATATCAACTGTGTCCTGCTTAAGCCAGGTCTCAGTAAGAATAATGCAGGAGAAGGGTGTCTTTAGTGACTCAAGGAGTGCCAGGAGGTCATCATAGTGTTTGCTTAAGGACCTGATGTTGTAGTTAAGAACTGATAGACTTTGAGCAGTGTTCAGGATAGTGCTGGCTTGTGATGCTGTGTAATAAAGGCAGTTACTTTCCAATAAGTTTTGATTGTGTGTTAGATTATGGAGGTTTAGATCAGGGTCAACGTGATCATTCATCTTTTAGGTTTAAATAGTGGTTGTTTATATCCTGTATTATGTGGTGAGTTCTAATACTGATTTCTGTAATGGTGGGAGGTTTGGATAAGTATACCGCTAAAGCACTTTGGTCATATAGAGTATAGTCACTAATAAACATAATGAAAATGATATTGTCTATGTGTTGTGCTAGAATGAGCTAAAGTACAACTAGGTATAAACTAATACTATAAAAAAAATTACAAATGGCACCAGACTCACTCTTGTAATTGCACTAAGGTCTAATATAATGAATTTATTGTTCTCTATGTATTGAGCTAGAATGAGCTAAAGTACAACTAGGTATAGTTAGTTTAGGTGTTGTTTATGTATTGAGCTAGAATGAGCTGAAGTACAACTAGGTATAAACTTATAATATAAAAATACAAATTAAAATGGTACTTGCAATTGCACTAGGGTCTGATATAGGTTGTTAACAAGATCAAGAGTATAACTAGATTTAAATTGACAAAATAAAATTCACAAATTAAAGTACCATAAGAATAATAAGTAAAATATAACAATGGCAATGACTTGGTTATAATATGATAGTAAGATGGTAGGCAGGTACACAGGTAGACAGGTACACAGGTACACAGGTACCTGCAAGAAGGCCTTTGACACAGTTCCTCACAAGAGATTAGTGCAGAAGCTAGAGCATCAGGCGCATATAACAGGAAGGGCACTGCAATGGATCAGAGAATACCTGACAGGGAGGCAACAACGAGTCATGGTACGTAATGATGTATCACAGTGGGCACCTGTGACGAGCGGGGTCCCACAGGGGTCGGTCCTAGGACCAGTGCTATTTTTGGTATATGTGAACGACATGATGGAAGGGTTAGACTCAGAAGTGTCCCTGTTTGCAGATGATGTGAAGTTAATGAGGAGAATTAAATCTGATGAGGACCAGGCAGGACTTCAAAGAGACCTGGACAGACTGGACACCTGGTCCAGCAAATGGCTTCTCGAATTTAATCCTGCCAAATGCAAAGTCATGAAGATAGGGGAAGGGCACAGAAGACCACAGACCGAGTATAGGCTAGGTGGCCAAAGACTGCAAACCTCACTCAAGGAGAAAGATCTTGGGGTGAGTATAACACCGAGCATGTCTCCGGAAGCACACATCAACCAGATAACTGCTGCAGCATATGGGCGTCTGGCAAACCTGAGAACAGCATTCCGATACCTTAGTAAGGAATCGTTCAAGACACTGTACACCGTGTATGTCAGGCCCATACTGGAGTATGCAGCACCTGTTTGAAACCCGCACTTGATAAAGCACGTCAAGAAACTAGAGAAAGTACAAAGGTTTGCGACAAGGTTAGTTCCAGAGCTAAGGGGAATGTCCTATGAAGAAAGATTAAGGGAAATCGGCCTGACGACACTGGAGGACAGGAGTGTCAGGGGAGACATGATAACGACATATAAAATACTGCGTGGAATAGACAAGGTGGACAAAGACAGGATGTTCCAGGGAGGGGACACAGAAACAAGAGGCCACAATTGGAAGTTGAAGACACAAATGAGTCAGAGAGAAATTAGGAAGTATTTCTTCAGTCATAGAGTTGTCAGGCAGTGGAATAGCCTAGAAAATGACGTAGTGGAGGCAGGAACCATACACAGTTTTAAGACGAGGTTTGATAAAGCTCATGGAGCGGGGAGAGAGAGGGCCCAGTAGCAACCGGTGAAGAGGCGGGGCCAGGAGCTAAGACTCGACCCCTGCAACCACAAATAGGTGAGTACAGGCTCTGGTGGCCTGGTGGCTAACGCTCTCGCTTCACACGGCGAATGCCTGGGTTCGATTCCCAGCCAGAGTAGAAACATTGGACGTGTTTCTTTCCACCTGTTGTCTATGTTCCACATCAGTAAAATAGGTACCTGGGTGTTAGGCGACTGGTGTGGGTCGCATCCCGTGACACTGACCTAATTTGCCCGAAATGCAGAGCATAACAAGGGAGTTTCTATATAGCAGTATGTCATTGATGTCAGCTAGGACTGTATACCTTGTTCATGTACTTGTAGTAAATAAAGATATTATTATTATTAATATAAAGGCTGGAGTTGAATACACAAACTTGAAAATTTGGCAACAAAATGTTATGAAAAGTATAAAATAATGATTAATGTACAAAAGTAAAATTGACTTGTAGTAAATATGGTGTTTAATAAAATTTTAGTAAGTAATAATGATTAAAAAAAAGATTAATATTTCAAGTATTAAATTTTAAGAAGAGTTATTTGGATTTAATATTGCACTGGTAGTTATACTAGAGGTTATATGGCAGTACATGGTATTTAAGAGTAATCTAAGATAGTAAATGTGGTATTAAAACAGGTTATGGTAATTAGACAAGTAATGGTAATTAAATGATGTCAAAAATGTTAAGAGTAAATTGTACTGATAGTAAAAATGGTAATTAATTATTAATTTTAGCAAGTAATATCAATTAATAGTATTTAAAAAAATATGAGGTAGTAATATGGACAGAGAAAGTATCAATTCAGCTAATATTTAAGCAGACAATAGTAAATAAGAAAATTACATAAGGTGACTTATGCTTACTAGTAAAATCACATAATGAGGTAGTTGATTATTTAATTTTTTTTTTATATTTTATTTAAAACTCAGGTACAAAATAGATATGGGTGCATAAAATAATGTCAACGAGATACCGGGCACTAACTAGATTATTATTATATAATAAATAATAAATTCAAAACACAGGAAAATATAAACACTATACAAATAAACAATGTGACAAAGACAAGCACACAGAATTACACACATACACAAGCAATCACGTATTATACACAATTAACCATCTCAGACCACTAATTACCCAACAAAAGGCTGCAGTTAGAATGATAACAAATTCTCACTACAGGCAACACACTCCACCAATATTCAAAACACTCAACCTACTCACCATACAAAACATCCATACTTATTATTGCACCTATTACATACATAGAACACTTAACTCTGATATTAACCCTCCCCTCAAACATCTCCTTGCCAACCTCAACAGAACACATGACCATAACACAAGGCACAGATCACTCTTTGATGTTCCTCGTGTCCATCTCACGCTATGCAAAAACTCAATGCACATAAAAGGCCCTAAAATCTGGAATTCATTACCTGTAAATATAAAAGAAACACTACCTGTTTATAAATTCAAGTCTCTTCTCAAAGATCACTTACTCACTCAAAACCAAATAAATACTGAATAACTAAACCTTATAAATTGTATATCCTATATGTTACTCACAATTATATCACACAAATGTTAAACCTAGGACCCAATCTAACTTTATTATTTTTTTAAATACACTACCTAACAGAATACTCCATTCGACTGAATGTACAGCAATGCAAGCAACCATATGACCTGTCTTTGTAATACTTATTTGTGCTTTATAGTTATCTGTTTACAATAATGTTTTATCACTGATTTCATCATTGCTTAGTTAATCTTAAGTTAATTTTAAGCCAGCCCGTAATGCTATGCATATAAGTGGCTTTGGCATGCTGCTCTTACCTGTATTTTTTTTACCTCTGTTTGTATGCTTAAATTACTAAATAAATAAATAAATAAATAAATACAACGTGATACTTCATCTGGCATATAACTAGGCGTGGCTTCCGCCTGCCAACACACAACGTATCCAAGACTTAATCTAAGAACTCAGGTGCCTTAAAGAGCACAACAATACGTTAATTTGGGCGACTACCACGGTGTTATTATCATTGACTAAGGATAGGCATTACATTTCAAAGGTGGAACAGGATGACGCTACAATTCACAACAATGAAAATATATCTAATATAACAAAACGAAACTACAGTGATTTTTGACGTCTCAATAAACACAAATGCAAGCAGCTATAAGTGAACTTATACACTGACGAGATGCACACATTGAAAAATGCTGCCTCCACATATAGTTCAAGCTCCATCACAGCTTACAGAATATCAAACACTTGCATAGATACATATACTATTGAAAAGCACATGGACACGGCATAAAGTATAAACGGAAATGAGAAAACGTTCAACTGTGCTAGGAAGCACACCATATACAAAATGTACACCAATGACTTTTAATTGAGGCATAAATGACGAGAAACATTCCTAAAAGTTGTGTACACAAAGCACGTAAGATATATCGTCATCACCGTTACATAGGAGACGCACATAAACTCGGAGAACACAAAACATTCACGCACTTGACAAACACAATTAAACACAGCTAACCAGCCCGTTAGATTACCCACTGAACACTCACAACTATCTCAAATCTCGTAACTCCAAGGTTTTATATTCAGGCGGGAAGTCTCTCTCCCATCTCCCATCATATACCAACCTATTTCGACATTTTGTCCTATAAATCGTCCCTGCTAAAACCCTAATTCTACTGTTACCATCAACGTGCCTCATAGCCCATGACACGAAAATATAATCGGCCACAACGTACGACACTGCACGTTGTACACGCAAGTCAACCCCACCTACATCAAAGCTCAACGCCCGGAGTACCGACAAACCTCCCCCCCTACCAAACGCAAAACCTTACTGAACCACTCTCGTACCGTACCTAAAGTCTCACAGAAATACACAACGTGAAAAGCAGATTCCTCCATCCCGCATGCCGGACAACCCCAATCTTCCTCCAAACGCCTATTATACAACACCATCCCGGACGGCAAGATTCCATGTAAAAATTTAAAAACCACTTCCCGTACTTGAGCAGGCAGACGCAACTGTTGAACTCGCCTCCATATATTACCCCATGCATACATGGGATACATTCCTTCAACTCGCACCACGACTACCTCCCTACCCGCCCTTTCTAAGGTACATAATTTTACACAGCGCACGTCCCTCATGTTCAATAAAACGCGAAGCATCGCGTCGCACCAAATTAAATTCCTCCCTCTCCACCACCTGCGCAGGTCGTGATACAATTCACTTAACCCACCATGCATCCCACCCAGTCGGAGAAAACGATGCTTCACATAACATGCCATGACACGAGCCTATGAGACCCACCCCTCCCTGATGCATTGGTGTCTCCACCACCGCTCTTGTGAGCCAATCGCATCCTGGACCCCACAAAAATCGATAAACTCTATGCAAAAGACGTTTGACGTCCCCCTGCAACAGAGGATACAGTGCAGCATCGTGCCATACTTTGCTATAAAGCAGGACTTTAATGACCACCGCCCTCTGATGCAATTCAAATTCAAATTCAAATTCAAAGTTTATTCTCTATAAGGATTACAATGCTGAGTTTACAGAAATTTGGTTATTGTGTGGTTTACATGTAGTAAAATAATGATTACAGAGTGTACCACTAGAACGCTTAGCATGGCTAGGCATTTCGGGCAGACTTAGTTTTATTCTTAATTGTAAAATATTACAAATTATGAGGTAAGTTGGTATTATGGCTAAGTGACTAAATACTAGTTTGTGAGTTTAGCAATGTAAATGCTTTTGTTTTGGCACAGTAGATAGTTTCAGTATTGGAGTATCACAGGATTCATTATTTTAAGATTGAGATTAATATTTCTGTTTATGGTCAAATGAGTCAGTGAGTGCAAGTGTGAACCACCAGGTGGTATTCGTGTAGTTAGTTGATAGGGTGTATCAGGGAGATAAGATGTTTTCTAATGGTAGTTTTGAAGGTGATGAATGTGTCTGCAGTTCTAGAGTTCTCAGGTAGGGTATTCCAGATTTTAAGGCCTTTGACATACATTGAATTTTTGTAAAGGTTTAGTCGGACACGGGGAATGTCGTAGAGATGTTTGTGTCTGGTGTTATGCCTGTGGGTTCTGTCACAACTATCAAGAAAGCGTTTTAGGTCAAGGTTGATATTAGAGTTTAAGGCCCTGTAGATGTAGATTGCACAGTAGTAAGTGTGGATGTACTGAACAGGGAGTAAGTTTAGGTCTATGAAGAGTGGGGGGGGTGTTGCCAGGGATGGGATTTAGTGATTATTCTTACTGCAGCTTTTTGCTGGGTTATTATTGGCTTTAGGTGTGTTGCTGCAGTTGATCCCCAAGCACAAATAGCATAGGTGAGGTATGGATAAATAAGTGAGTGGTATAGTGTGAGAAGGGCATTTTGCGGCACGTAGTATCGTATCTTGGAGAGGATCCCAACCGTTTTGGATACTTTTTTGGTTATATGCTGGATATGGGTGCTGAAATTCAGGTTGTTGTCAAGGTATAAGCCTAGGAATTTGCCCCCATTATTTCTGGTAATTAGAGTGTTGTCAATCTTAATGTTAATTTGTGCATCTCCTGCTCTGCTACCAAACATAATATAGTAGGTTTTGTCAGTGTTAAGCGTAAGTTTATTGGCTGTCATCCAAGTCGATATTTTGATCAGCTCCTCATTCACAGTGGTGATGAGGGTAACAAGATTAGGGTGAGAGATGACATAAGTTGTGTCGTCAGCAATGAGAATGGGTTTCAGGTGTTGGGATACGTTTGGAAGGTCATTGATGTATATGAGGAAGAGCAGGGGACCAAGGACACTTCCCTGCGGAACTCCAGTATCAAGTGGCCGTGTTGCTGATGCTGTGTCTTTAATGGTGACATACTGATACCTATTAGTAATGTAAGATTTGAAATAAGCAAGCGCATGGCCTCTTATACCGTAATGATCAAGTTTGTGGAGTAGGATGTCGTGGTCTACTGTGTCAAAAGCTTTTCTTAGGTCAATAAAAATTCCTAGTGGATATTCCTTATTTTCCAATGCTGTGTAAAGCAGATCTAGCATTTTTATGATTGCATCATTAGTGCTTTTATTTTTCCTGAATCCAAATTGGCAGGGGTTGAGTATGTTTTGAGCCGTTATAAATGAATACAGTCTCCTGTGCACGAGTTTCTCAAAGATTTTGGATAGCAATGGTAAGTTAGATATTGGCCTATAGTTGTTTAAGTCTGTAGGGTCACCACCTTTTTGTATTGGTGTAACCCTTGCCATCTTGAGTAGTTTCGGGAAGGTGTTAGTCTCTAGTGACTTGTTAAAGAGTAATGAAATTGCATGCGAAAGGACATGGGCCACTCGCTTGTACAGTAATGGTGGGACATTAGACAGATTCCCTGAGTTATTTTTGAGTGACTTTATAATCTCAGTGACTTCCGTGGGCTCAGTTGGTGCAAGATAGAAGGAATTAGGGAAATTCCCATCTAGGTAGTCCCTGGCATGGGCATTGGTATGTGGGATTTTACTGGCGAGATTAGATCCTATGGTTGAGAAGAAGTCGTTTATCTTGTTAGCTGTGTCAGTGGGATGTAGTGGTGTTTCTTTAGGTTTAGTTAGGACAATATTCTTGGTTTTTCTCAGTTTGTGGGTCCCTAGAATCTGAGAGAGTGTTTTCCAGGTCTTTTTTATATCTCCTCTAGTGTCTGTGAATCTACTTGAGTAGTATAGTTGTTTGGCTTTCTTTATTACTTTGGTGAGAGCTGATGAATAGTGTTTAATAATATCTTTGTGTATTAAGCCTTGTCTATATTGCTTTTCATATTGGTGTTTCTTGTCAATGGATTTCAGAATGGTGCTGGTTAGCCATGGGCAACCAAGCCGTTTGTTTGTGATCTGTTTTGTTTTTATAGGACAATGTTTGTTGTATAGTCTAAGTAATTTGTTAAGAAAGATGTCTGTCCAGTCATCAATACCATTGGCCTTGGAGAATTCTGTAGGCCAATCAACAGTCTCTAGGTCACCTGGAGTTTACCTGGAGAGAGTTTCGGGGGTCAACGCCCCCGCGGCCCGGTCTGTGACCAGGCCTCCTGGTGGATCAGCCCCTGATCAACCAGGCTGTTGCTGCTGGCTGCACGCAAACCAACGTACGAGCCACAGCCCGGCTGATCAGGAACTGACTTTAGGTGATTGTCCAGTGCCAGCTTGAAGACTGCCAGGGGTCTGTTGGTAATCCCCCTTATGTGTGCTGGGAGGCACTTGAACAGTCTCGGGCCCCTGACACTTATTGTATGGTCTCTTAACGTGCTAGTGACACCCCTGCTTTTCATTGGGGGGATGGTGCATCGTCTGCCAAGTCTTTTGCTTTCGTAGTGAGTGATTTTCGTGTGCAAGTTCGGTACTAGTCCCTCTAGGATTTTCCAGGTGTATATAATCATGTATCTCTCCCTCCTGCGTTCCAGGGAATACAGGTTTAGAAACCTCAAGCGCTCCCAGTAATTGAGGTGTTTTATCTCCGTTATGCGCGCCGTGAAAGTTCTCTGTACATTTTCTAGGTCGGCAATTTCACCTGCCTTGAAAGGTGCTGTTAGAGTGCAGCAATATTCCAGCCTGTGAACTTCCTTACTGAGGCCTCGTCATGGAGTCTAAATGAGACTTTGTTGTATTCAAGTGGTGGTTTACTAATGTTTGTCAGGAGGAAGGTAGGGTAGTGGTCTGTAGTGCTATCTGTGATTATCCCTGATTTAAGGGGGGCTAGTATATTGGTCCATATGTGGTCTATTATGGTTGCACTTGTCTCAGTGAGCCTGGTTGGTTTAGTTATTGTTGGTATGAGAAGTGTGTTGTTCATATTGTTGATGAAATCAGTTACAGGCTGATCATCTAGTAAGCCAAGGTTGATGTTGAAGTCTCCAGCTAAGAGAAGGTGGTGCTTATTCATTTGTCTGTTTGTTATTAGTGACTTTAATTTCTCACTGAAATTTGGGATGTTTGTGTGAGGTATCCGGTAAATGGCACCGATTGTTATAGGCGTCTTAAGGTTTTTTTTTACAGTAAAATTAGCAAAAATGTATTCCCCATATTCATCACTAAAGCAAGTGGTGCTAATACAAGATAATTGGTTAGAGTAATAGATTGCAATACCACCCCCAACTTGGTTTGGTCTGCAGTTGTGAATTGCTGTGTATCCTGGTAGAGGGTAGATATCTATTGTGTCCTGCTTAAGCCAGGTCTCAGTAAGAATAATGCAGGAGAAGGGTGTCTTTAGTGATTCAAGGAGTGCTAGGAGGTCATCATAGTGTTTGCTTAAGGACCTGTTGTTGTAGTTAAGTACTGATAGACTTTTAGCATTGTTTAGGATAGTGCTGGCTTGTGATGCTGTGTAATAAAGGCAGTTACTTTCCAATAGGTTTTGATTGGGTGTCAGATTATGGAGGTTTAGATCAGGGTCAACGTGATCAATCATCTTCTAGGTTTAAATTATGGTTATTTATATCCTGAGTTGTGTGTTGAGTTCTAGTACTGATATCTGTAGTGGTAGGAAGTTTGGACAAGTATATAGCTAGAGTATTTTGGTCGTGTAGAGTATAGTCACTACTACACATAATGAAGTTGATGTTGTCTATGTGTTGTGCTGGAATGAACTAAAGTACAACTAGGTATAAACTAGTAATATAAAAATACAAATTAAAAATAGAACAAGACTCTCACTTGTAATTGCACTAATGTCTAATAATGACTTTTGTGGAGTCTATGTTTTGAGCTAGAATGAGCTATAGTACAATAGGTTTAATCTAATAATATAAAAATACAAATTAAAAATAGCACTAGTCTCTCACTAGTAATTGCACTATGGTCTAATATAGTGAATTTGGTATTGACTATGTATTGAGCTAGAAAGAGCTATAGTACAACTAGGTTTAGTCTAATAATATAAAAATACAAATTACAAATAGCACCAGTCTTTCACTAGTAATTGCACTATGGTCTAATATAGTGAATTTGGTATTACTATGTGTTGAGCTAGAATGAGCTAGAGTAAAACTGTGATTAATCTAATAATATAATAAAGGCACAAGACTCTCAATTGTAATTGCACTAAGGTCTTATATAAGTTGTTTACAAGAATTAGAGTATAATTAGATTTAAATTGACAGGATAAAATACACAAATTAATGTAGCAAAAGAATAATAAAAAAAAATGATAAAAATAAAAATGGCAATGACTTGGTTATAATATGCTAATAAGATGGTAGACAGGATAATATAAAAGTTGTAGTTGAAAATACTAGTTTAAAAAAGTATGGAATAAAAATGGTCAATAAAAGAAGTTTACAATAAGTTTGATCAATATAGTTTAAAGTAAAATTGGGCAATAATAGGGATTTAGAATAAAATTGGGCAATTGAGTATTTTTTAAAGTGAGGTAGAATTATTGAAGACAAGTTATGGTTAGTTTATAATAAAATAAGATAGAACAGTGATGTGGTAAGTTGTAAAAAAGGAGATAGATTCTGTAGATATTAAACACAATTAAGACTATGAGGTACAATGGTCGTTGAATACAACAATGACAATCAAAAGTAGTTGGGGTATTAGAATTTTAGGGGGGCACAAATTTATGACAATATAACACTAACAGTGGACTATGAGTATTATCTGCACTTTACTCTGATTCTGTTAGTCCAGCCTCACTTAGGAATGTTTTAAGGTCATGTTCTGTAGAGATGAAGTATCTCTTCCCAGTGGGCTGTTTCCTAACTGCGATTTTTCCATCCCTCACAAAGCACTTGTGGATTTTTTGGGCATAATTTTCTTAGCCGATAAAGAAGGTTTTGTCTTGTTTTGGTAAGGCACTCATTGACGTAAACATCAGTTTTCATAGAAATAGATGTTTTTAGTAGGTTGTTTCTTTGTAGGCTAGTTTGGAATTTTAACAGCACTGTTTTTTTACCTGCTTGGTAGCCCATCAGTTTGCAATCCTTTAGGTCGTCACTATGTATGTTAAGGCGAAAGTGATCCTTGATAAGCTGTAGGGTGGTCTCCATGCAGGTCTCTTGGGTGACTGTGGCTGGGAGATGTTTGCTGTTAACTACAACAGCGTCAGATAGCTGCTGTTGGTCATTATGGTCTTGGAAGTTGGTTATGACATTGGCAAGTTGTTGGTCCACTTTTGATCTTTCCTCTGTAATGTTGGTAGTAAGTAGGGTGACTTGGTCTTTTAGAGTGTTGATGGTGTCTAGGGACTGGATGTGGGTGTTGCTTTGTTGTTCTAGAGTGTCTAGTTTATGTTCTAGAGCAGTGATCTTGTTGAGGTAATCTGCATTGTTAGCCTTTAGTTCCTGCATTTCTTGAGTTAGTTTGGTGATCGTTTGGTTCTGAATCATAAGGAGTTTAGCTATTTCTGGGTCGGTGATCTTCTTGACATCAAATACTGGGAAGGAGTTATCTTGGATTGTAGCGGCGGCCATGTTTGTTGTTGTCTGTCGTGTGTTGTGGTGGTGCCGGTGGGTGATGAGGGTTGTGTCCTGGCTGGCAGTACCACAAGTTTTCCTCGTGTTATTACTGCTCTCACCTTTGATGTTAGGAGTCCTTAGCTGGTTACTGGATCTTCTTTTATTGTTCTGACCCTTGTCCATTGGTTGTGGCTTCGGGTGAATAGTAGGCGATGGGTGATGGGTGAATGTTGTGGAGTATCACTTCAGTGGCAGCGGGGTAGGAGGTGGTAGTACGAGTCCTATTAGTTGGTAATTTGTGTTAAATTTGGGTTAAATGTCGCGGCCGTAGACTATTTAAGCGCCCCAAGACACTATGTACAACCTTCCCTGAATTGCACGCCCTCATCTGATCGACCTCCCGCATATAATGAATACCACATATAGTAATACGATCAACCACAGTCCACCCCTCTGCATCCACCCCATCCCCCACCCACTCCCCCAACTCCATAATCTTCGATTTTTCTCTATTAACACACATCCCCGTAGCCTTGCCAAATATGTCAACAAGTCTCCCAACAAAACCCAATTGCTCCCGTGAATGTAATAACACAGTAGTATCATCTACATAACCCACAAGGGTCGGTCGACCACTACTCAGACCCCACGATGTCTCTATTCCCCGCCCACAAGCAGCCCAGTAAAAAGGGTCCTGCATACATGCAAAAAGCATTTGAGACATGGGGCATCCGTGACGAATGCCCCTGCTCATGTGTACAAAAACACCTAACTTGCCATTAATTTGTACTTTAAAACCCGCTCCATTGTACAACGAACGGGCCCACGTGATGACCTCATTTCCAAAACCCTGCCACCTCATAAATTTCCACAGAACCTCCCTTTCCACACCATCAAAAGCGGCTCACCAGTCTAAAGTCAAAACACCACCCCCACCCCTCACCCCGCATTCCTCAACAAACTCCCTGATATTCCCATGACCATCATACATTGACCTACCTGGCACACCAAACTGACTCTTATGGATTACTTTATCAAACACTTTCTTAATTTTATTCATCAATATTTTCGCATATAGTTTATAGTCACTACACATCAAAGATATGGGACGGTAGTCCTTAATTGCTAACGGCACATCACATTTCCTAACTAAGACCAACACTGCCGTACGCTGAGACAGACCTAACACCCCCCCCCCTCCTTCATCGCATTGAGTAAACGAACCATAAAAGTCCGTATTACCTCCCAATATTTGATATAAAATTCACAAGGGATGCCATCAATGCCTGGAGTCTTCCCCTTACTCATTCCTTGTAGTGCCTCCCACACCTCTGCCTCAGATATAGGCCCACCCATGAGAAGGCGATCATAATCATTTAACTCGTATTGTACTCCTCTCCCCAAATCCTGTATCGCATGCTCACTCACGTCTTTACTTTGCATCTGGAGCTTACTCCAAGTATCGACATAAAAACTTATCCCCTCAGTTGTTGTTAAGACTTGTCCCTCACTATACCCGTCAACTTCATCCTGCACCACTAAACTCACAATTTCAGTCGCTTTTCGCCTTTGTATCTGACTTTGTAAGACACAAGCAGACAGCTTGTCACCCCACAAAGCCTCCTCCACCCTACTCAAAATGCGCGCCCCATCGAAAACCTTATTTTTCAATACTTGGATTTGTTCTTTAATAGCATCGATCTCATCCACTGGGTAAACCCCAGATGCCTCTCCCTGCGCATAACATTGTCGTAGATGACCCTCCAGGTACCTCTGAAAACCATACTCCAAGCGAGTGGCCTCCTTACACCGATGCACATAAAAATTCTTAATTCGAGGCTTCACAACCTCATCCCACCATCGTACTAAATCCCACCCCTCCCAGGAGTCTACTCCCATAGACGCCCAGAAGTCCGCGAATAGTTCCCTATCATCCACACTTTGTAGCATCCACGTATTCAGTTTCCAGTATCCCTTAAAATGATGCGGGAGACCTCCCCAGTCGAGCTCTACAAAAACTCCCCGGTGGTCGGAGAAAAAGACATTCAATACACGCACATTGATTACAACCACCCGCTGAGACACATACACCCTATCTAAACATGCTGCATAGCCCCTACTCACAAAAGTATGCTCAATCCCCAAGTCACGTCCTCCGCATACATCTATCAACCCCAACCCAGACAACAAGTCACCCAAAACAAGCGAACAGAAACCCGCCCACCTCGGTTCAATGTCTTTATGGCGCACCACACAGTTCCAGTCACCACCGACCACTGTAATTTCTGGCAGGGACCTCAAATAATATACCAAGACATCTCTAACAAAAGTATTTTTAATATTAACATCATGTTCAGCCGGCCCATATACCCCTACAAAACCAACCCTTCTACTACCCCAATACCCCACGACTCGCACCACGTGACCCTCCCCCCCTTCCTCCCAATGTCTCAACACAAACGGGCTGGTCGCTTTTATCAACACAGCCACTCCACCTTTCAGACGTCTGGAGTGGGTCACATAAATGTCATAACCATCCATCTCAAACAAACTTCCTACCTTATGGTTATGTTCTTGCAAAAAACACACATCCACTGCAAAATGATTCAACCACTCACGCACCTGCACACACTTTCTGACAGATTTCAAACCATTAACATTAATAATTACAAACCTAACTGTGTTAAAAGGTGGCTTTCCTCTAGGGGCTACCACTCCCTTTTTCTCTTTGCGCCGGCAAGCACCCAAGGCACTTCCCGCACCTTTGGCAATCCCCGTGATATTACCTGCTGTCTTTGACTCGCGCGACCTCCCCCCACCCATGATTTCCAACCACGTCTTCTTCCCTGAACGTTGTCCAGGGGTCAAGACATCATCGGAGTCGGACGGGGTAGCCGCACGCTTCCTAGAAACAGCATCTTCAGACATGTCAGTACTTGGAGTGTTCTTGTGAATTTCTGCCTCAACAGTATGAACTCTCGAACTCTCCAAATCTCTCACTTTAGCTATCTGATCAGCATCATCTGCACATAATCTCCCCTCATCAGAACACGGCACAGAATCAGACTCATGCAATGCTAATAGGTCACTTAATGCAGATACAATGTCAGCCTCCATATCACCTGCCTCTCTTGCTAGAGGGATTTCACTGTTCACATGTTCCACCTCGTCAAGGGAGGCGGTCCCAGGTAGAGTCACACAAGATGACTCTAGTAGCATGGCCCGATCAATCTCAGCACTCCATGATGTCAGACGCGGCGAGGTCTCGACAACCTCCTCTTCCAGAGCCTGACGGGGTACCTCACTGTCAGGACGACGACCACGCCCCGATGGTGGCTGGCGCTGAACACACTGAGCCGCTATGTGATCCAAAGCGCTGCAGAGGCGGCAAGTTCTTCTCTGTCCAGGATATGTAATGTACACCTGGGAACGAAAATCCTCCAGTTGTATGTACGAAGGAATCGGCTGACGCAGGGACATTTTCAACATAAATGACCCCTCCTGAAGACCAGCATAGTGGCCGTCAGACCACCTACCCATGGTGACCAGGTGGATCTTCCCATAACGTTCAAAAAGTCACGTATATCAACTTCATTGGCCTCAAAAGGCACGTTTCGCACACGTACCCATGTATAGTATCGTGAAACGTCATGCAACTGGACAGAAACTGCTGGGGTGACTTGCTTACTTATATCCTGGTACTGGGTCACAATCTTCTCGTAAATCTGAGTGTCACAAAACTTGACGAAGATCCGTGAAGTTCCATTCAAGACGACGCCACACAAGGATTCACGTTGAATGCCATATGCATCACGAATGATTGCTGGCATTAACACATTTACTGATTCGCTGGTGATAGAGCCCTGTGTTAGTTGAATACAAACAGTATTAACACGTCGGCGAAAGGCAGTCGCCATTGTTGTTGATGTTGTAAAAACTCCTCCACCAGGTGTCGGGACTGAGGAGAAGCAGCTGACAACCGCTCAGCACAACGTCTGAGCAGAGAATGATTATTTAATTACTAAGAGATTGTACTATGAAATTTGAACAATAATGAAGCAAAACATACACTACACTATGTAGACTTTTAGGTTGGACATTGTTTAGTTATTCTCTGTAAGATTAGTATCCCTGAGAAATCGTGATAGATCATTCTCGTTCGTGATTGTGTACAGTTGACCTACATTTGTTTTCCTAACTAGAATTTTCCCATCCCGTGTGAAGCATTGGTGTATTGTATCATTATTCTCCCACTTAAGTTTTCTGACTATATACAGGAGGTTCTGACGTTTTTTGGTAAGACACTCGTTTATGTATACCTCGGAGTAAGGAGGCCAATTGCATGAAGTATGGTTTCATGGGGTACCTGGAGGGTCATCTACGGCAATGTTTTGCGCAGGAAGAGGCGTCTGGGGTTTACCCAGTGGATGAGATTGGCGCTCTTAAAGAACAAATTCAGGAATTGAAAAATACCTGTTGGGGCACGCATTTCAGGTGAATTTGAGGAGGCTTTGTGGGGTGATAAGCCGTCTGCATGTGTCTTACGAAGTCAGACACAAATCGGAAGGCGACTGAAATTATGAGTTTAGTGGTGCAGGACAAAGTAGACGGGTATAGTGAGGGGATAAGCTTTTATGTCGATACATGGAGTAAGCTCCAAATCCAGAGTAAAGGTGTGAGCAAGCATGCAATACAGGAATTGGGGAGGGGAGTACGATTTGAGTTAAATGATCATGATCGCCTTCTCATGGGTGGACTTATATCTGAAGCAGAGGTGTGGGAGACACTACAGGAAATGAGTAAGGGGAAGGCGCTGGGCATTGATGGCATTCTTTGTGAATTTTATATTCAACATTGAGAGGTAATATGGTTCGTTTACTCAATGCTATGTAGAAGGGTAGGGTGTTAGGTCTGTCTCAGTGTACGGCAGTGTTGGTATTAGTTAGGAAATATGACGCGCCATTAGCAATTAAGGACTATTGTCCCATATCGTTGATGAGCAGTGACTATAAGCTATACGCGAAAATTTTAATGGATAGGATTAAGAAAGTGTTTGATAAGGTGATCCATATGGGTCAGTTTGGTGTACCAAGTAGGTCGATGTATGATGGTCATGGGAATATCAGGGAGTTTGTTGAGGATTGTGGGGAGAGGGGAAGGGGTGGTGTTCTGGCTTTGGACTAGAGAGCTGCATTTCATGAGGTTTATGAGATGGTAATAATGTTGGTAGAATTACCGACAATATGTAAAGTAAAAGGACACAAGTGCAACTAATGTGATATTATATTGTGGCAACGTTTCGCTCTCCAGGAGCTTTGTCAAGCAGTAACGGCTTGACAAAGCTCCTGGAGAGTGAAACGGCGCCACAGTATAATGTCACATCAGTTGCACTTGTGTCCTTTTACTTTACAGGTTTATGAGATGGCAGGGTTTTGGAAATGAGGTCGTCACGTGGGCCCGTTCGTTGTACAATGGGGTGGGTTTTAAGGTACAAGTTAATGGGAGGTTAGGTGTTTTCGTACAGTTGAGCAGGGGCATCCGTCTGGGATGTCCCATGTCTTAAATGCTTTTTGCATGTCTGCAAGACCCTTTTTACTAGGCTGTTTGTGGACGGGGTGTAGATTCGTCTTGGGGTTCGGGCAGTGGTCGACCGGCCCTTGTGGGTTATGTGGATGATACGATTGTGCTATTACATATGAGGGAACACTTACATATTGTTGGGAGACTTGTTGATGTATTTGGCAAGGCAACGGGGCTGTGTGTTAACAGGGAAAAATCGCTAAGATTATGGAGTTGAGGGAGTGGGTGGGGGATGGGGTGGGTGCAGAGGGGTGGACGGTAGTTGATCGTTTCACTATATGTGGTGTTCATTATATTCGTGAGGCAGAACAGACACAGGCGTATAATTCGAGGAGGGTTGTAGATGGTGTCTTGGGGCACTTAAATAGTCTACGGCCGCATCATATAACCCTGCATCAGAGGGCGGTAGTCATTAATATCCTGCTTTACAGCAAAGTATGGCATGTTGCTGCGCTGTATCCTCTGCTGCAGGGGGATGTCAAACGTCTTTTGCATAGTTTATCGGTTCTTGTGGGGTTCGGGTTGCGACTGGCTCACAAGAGCGGTGGTGGAGACACCGCTGCACCAGGGAGGTTTGGGTCTCTTTCCTCTAGAGGCTCGAGTAATGGCGTGTTATGTGAAGCGTCGTTTTCTCTGGCTGTGTGGGATGTGGGATGGTTTAATTAAAAATGCATCAAGAACTGCGCAGGTAGTGAGGGGGGGAGGGATTTACTTCAGTGCAAGTCGATGCTTCGCGTGTTATTGCGTGTAAGGGACGTGCAGTGTGTTAAATTATGTACCTTGGAAAGGGCGGGTATGGGGAGAGTCGTTGGGCGAGTTGAGGGAATGTACCCCATGTATGTGTGGAGTGATATTTGGGAGCGGGTTCAACTATTGCGTCTACCTGCTCATGTACGGGAAGTGGTTTTTAAGTTTTTACACAGGATCCTGTTGTCCGGGATAGTGTTGTATAACAGGCGTTTGGGGGAGAACCGGGGTTGTCCGGCGTGCGGGGGTGGATGAGTCTGCTTTTCATGTTGTGTAATTTTGTGAGAGTTTAGGTGTGGTACGTGAGTGGTTCAGTAGGGTTTTTACGCTTGGTGGGGGGGGAAAGGTTTTCATCGCTTCGGGCGATGAGTTTTGATATTACCTGGAGTTTACCTGGAGAGAGTTTCGGGGGTCAACGCCCCCGCGGCCCGGTCTGTGACCAGGCCTCCTGGTGGATCAGCGCCTGATCAACCAGGCTGTTGCTGCTGGCTGCACGCAAACCAACGTACGAGCCACAGCCCGGCTGATCAGGAACTGACTTTAGGTGCTTGTCCAGTGCCAGCTTGAAGACTGCCAGGGGTCTGTTGGTAATCCCCCTTATGTGTGCTGGGAGGCAGTTGAACAGTCTCGGGCCCCTGACACTTATTGTATGATCTCTTAACGTGCTAGTGACACCCCTGCTTTTCATTGGGGGGATGGTGCATCGTCTGCCAAGTCTTTTGCTTTCGTAGTGAGTGATTTTCGTGTGCAAGTTCGGTACTAGTCCCTCTAGGATTTTCCAGGTGTATATAATCATGTATCTCTCCCTCCTGCGTTCCAGGGAATACAGGTTTAGAAACCTCAAGCGCTCCCAGTAATTGAGGTGTTTTATCTCCGTTATGCGCGCCGTGAAAGTTCTCTGTACATTTTCTAGGTCGGCAATTTCACCTGCCTTGAAAGGTGCTGTTAGAGTGCAGCAATATTCCAGCCTAGATAGAACAAGTGACCTGAAGAGTGTCATCATGGGCTTGGCCTCCCTAGTTTTGAAGGTTCTCATTATCCATCCTGTCATTTTTCTTGCAGATGCGATTGATACAATGTTATGGTCCTTGAAGGTGAGATCCTCCGACATAATCACTCCCAGGTCTTTGACGTTGGTGTTTCGCTCTATTTCGTGGCCAGAATTTGTTTTGTACTCTGATGAAGATTTAATTTCCTCATGTTTACCATATCTGAGTAATTGAAATTTCTCATCGTTGAACTTCATATTGTTTTCTGCAGCCCACTGAAAGATTTGGTTGATGTCCGCCTGGAGCCTTGCAGTGTCTGCAATGGAAGACACTGTCATGCAGATTCGGGTGTCATCTGCAAAGGAAGACACGGTGCTGTGGCTGACATCCTTGTCTATGTCGGATATGAGGATGAGGAACAAGATGGGAGCTAGTACTGTGCCTTGTGGAACAGAGCTTTTCACCGTAGCTGCCTCGGACTTTACTCTGTTGACGACTACTCTCTGTGTTCTGTTAGTGAGGAAATTATAGATCCATCGACCGACTTTTCCTGTTATTCCTTTAGCGCGCATTTTGTGCGCTATTACGCCATGGTCACACTTGTCGAAGGCTTTTGCAAAGTCTGTATATATTACATCTGCATTCTTTTTGTCTTCTAGTGCATTTAGGACCTTGTCGTAGTGATCCAGTAGCTGAGACAGACAGGAGCGACCTGTTCTAAACCCATGTTGCCCTGTGTTGTGTAACTGATGGGTTTCTAGATGGGTGGTGATCTTGCTTCTTAGGACCCTTTCAAAGATTTTTATGATATGGGATGTTAGTGCTATTGGTCTGTAGTTCTTTGCTGTTGCTTTACTGCCCCCTTTGTGGAGTGGGGCTATGTCTGTTGTTTTTAGTAACTGAGGGACGACCCCCGTGTCCATGCTCCCTCTCCATAGGATGGAAAAGGCTCGTGATAGGGGCTTATTGCAGTTCTTGATGAACACAGAGTTCCATGAGTCTGGCCCTGGGGCAGAGTGCATGGGCATGTCATTTATCGCCTGTTCGAAGTCATTTGGCGTCAGGATAACATCGGATAGGCTTGTGTTAATCAAATTTTGTGGCTCTCTCATAAAAAATTCATTTTGATCTTCGACTCTCAGTCTGGTTAGCGGCTTGCTAAAAACTGAGTCATATTGGGACTTGAGTAGCTCACTCATTTCCTTGCTGTCATCTGTGTAGGACCCATCTTGTTTAAGTAGGGGCCCAATACTGGGCGTTGTTCTCGATTTTGATTTGGCATAGGAGAAGAAATACTTTGGGTTTCTTTCGATTTCATTTATAGCTTTTAGTTCTTCCCGCGATTCCTGACTCCTAAAGGATTCTTTTAGCTTAAGTTCGATGCTTGCTATTTCTCTGACCAGTGTCTCCCTGCGCATTTCAGATATATTGACCTCTTTTAGCCGCTCTGTTATTTTTTTCCGTCGCCTGTAAAGGGAGCGCCTGTCTCTTTCTATTTTACATCTACTCCTCCTTTTTCTTAGAGGAATAAGCCTTGTGCATACATCGAGTGCCACCGAGTTAATCTGTTCTAGGCATAAGTTTGGGTCTGTGTTGCTTAGTATATCTTCCCAGCTTATATCGGTTAGGACTTGGTTTACTTGGTCCCACTTTATGTTTTTGTTATTGAAGTTGAATTTGGTGAATGCTCCCTCGTGACTAGTCTCATTTTGTCGGTCTGGGGCTCCTCGCATACATGTCTGAACCTCAATTATGTTGTGATCTGAGTATATTGTTTTTGATATGGTGACATTTCTTATCAGATCATCATTGTTAGTGAATATGAGGTCTAGTGTATTCTCCAGTCTAGTAGGCTCTATTATTTGCTGGTTTAAATTGAATTTTGTGCAGAGATTTAAAAGCTCGTGTGAGTGTGAGTTTTCATCAGAGCTGCCTCCTGGTGTTATTACTGCAACAATATTATTTGCTATATTCCTCCATTTTAGGTGCCTTAAGTTGAAATCCCCCAGGAGCAAGATGTTGGGTGCAGGAGCTGGAAGATTTTCCAGACAGTGGTCAATTTTTAACAGCTGTTCCTGGAATTGCTGGGATGTTGCATCCGGAGGCTTGTAGACTACCACAATGACTAGGTTTTGGTTCTCGACCTTTACTGCTAAAACTTCCACTACGTCATTTGAGGCATTAAGCAGTTCTGTGCAAACAAGTGACTCTGCAATGATATGGGTGGGGTTGACGTGCGGTGTCGTACATTGTGGCCGATTATATTTACATGTCATGGGCTATGAGGCAGGTCGCAGGTAACAGTAGGATTCGGGTTTTAATGGGGACGATTTATAGGACAGAATGTCGAAATAGGTTGGTATATGAGGGGAGATGGGAGAGAGACTTCCCGTCAGTGAATAAAGCCTTTGAATTACGTGATTTGAGATTGTTGTGAGGTTCAGTGGTAATCTAACAGGCTGATCAGCAGTGTCTAATTGTGTATGTCAAGTGAGTGAATGTTGTGTGATATCGTGAATTATGTGCGTCTCCTGTGTGATGGTGACGTCGCTATATCTGTTAAGGCTTTGTGTATACAAGTCACTGGAGTATATATGTAGTATTATGGTGTGCTTCCAGCACAGATGATTATGTTACTTATTTTCTGTTTATACTTTATGTCGTGTTACAGTGTGTTTTCAAAAGCACTGTTTATGTCTATACTTTTTTTTTTTTTTTGTAAGCTGTGATAGAGCTTGAGCTATATGTGGTAGCAGTATTATTGAATGTTTATCACTTGTAAGTGTATATGTTCCACATGTAGCTGCTTGCATGTCTTTTTCTTTTTTTTTTTATTATATGAGATGTAAAATTTTACATTGTAGTGACTTATAGTGTTATCCTGCTCCACCTTTGAATTGTAAATACCTATTCTTAGGTCAATGATAATGTCTGAGTAGTGTGGTGCTCTTTCAGGCACCTGAGGTCTTAGATATAAGTCCTAGATACGTGTGTGTTGGCAGGCGGAAGCCATGACCAGTGTTTCATTTTTTTTTTTTTTTGTATATACCAGCTATAGTACCATGTTGTATAATACGTGGTGTGACTGTGTGTGTGTAGTTTGTGTGTTCGTTTTTGTCACAATTATTTTTTTGTATAGTCTTTATAATTTCCAGTACTCGATGTGCTTTTTGGACAATCTTGTTCATATTCTTGTAATGTTGTATTCTTTTACTATCTTTATATAATCTTGTTATTTATGTTGTTTTAAATAAAATGAAAAAAAATGTTTTTGGTGGATGGTTTAGGGGCTTGTATATTTACAAATACAAACAAATATAGAGGTGGAAGTATTGAGAAGATGGAGGGAATATTTTGTCGAGCTGTTAAATGTTGACCAAGAGAATGAGACAGTTATTTTATAATTTGGGCAGGGAGGTACGACATCTTTTAGGAGGTAAAGAACCAGATGTGACTGTGAGGGGAGTTTTTGTTGGCTTTAATATCTGTGGTTCTGAGTGGCGACTACTGGTTGTGCCTCTAATCCAACAAGACTCCAAGATGGTGGAATATTTTTCTCATTTCTTCCCACTTTTTCTGTTTCCTTGAATTAATAAAAACTCTTGCTATTGAATGGTTGTAACTACTATGGTTATTTTCCCCAAGGTTTGTGGGTTTGCACTTCCTGGTTCCTTTGAAATGGTATGCATGGCGGTTTATTTTGTATCATTGTTTTATAAAACATTTCAGCCTGAAAACGTTTACAGAAGATAAAAGGACGCACTCCTTTGGTCAGGAGAACATGCCATTTCATTGAATGGTCATAAGTTCATGTTCCATTCATTTTTCCAGATATTCCTTGCCTACAGACACCCTAAGTATAAAATGTACACAATTCTGCTTTGTTGACTGGAATTTGTGGAGGCTGGGTTCCCAGCTGTTGCAGTTTCTAGATCTGCACCTACACCATCTTCAGTAACCGTATTTGAAACGGAACCATCAGCTATTTCTAAAATTAAACCAACTCCGTCCCCAGAAGTAGCATCCGAACCATTAACACCATCAGCTGAAGCACTATTTGATATTTCTAGATCTGTACCTGCTGCTTTGGAAACACCAGGACCACCATCACCAGCTGACGCACCATTTCGCATAGTGGAGCGATGAAGTGGCAGCACAGCAGTAGTAACTGTGGTCACGTAAGTGGCAGCACAGCAGTAGTAACTGTGGTCACGTAAGTGGCAGCACAGCAGTAGTAACTGTGGTCACGTAAGTGGCAGCACAGCAGCACTATGTCCAGCAACAGCACCAGCTGAAGCTCTATTTTACATCGTTAAGTTAGTCTTGCTTGTGGTGATCTAAACAATACAGATGTTTCTTTCCCTTGTGTTACGAAACAGTTGTATTCCTGGCACACCTGTGCTATGTTATAATTTACACGAAACAAACAGTAGCAGCAGTAGTGGCGGTGTAGGTGGTAGTAGTAGTAGTAGCACTAGCAGTAGTAGTAGTAATAGGAGCACTGGTAGCACTAGTAGAAGTAGTAGTAGTAGTAATACTAGAAGTAGTAGTAACAGAAGTAGTAGCACTAGTAGTAATATCAGTGGTGGTGGTGGAAGTAGTAGTAGTACAGATATTTATAATTAGCTTTAGTGCCAGTAGTCCTAGTAGTAGTAATAATAACAGTTGCAGAAGCAGTTGTAGTAATAATAGTAGTAATGGTAGCAGTAGAAATAATAGTAGCAGTTGTATTATTATTATTATTATTATTATTATTATTATTATTATTATTATTATTATTATTATTATTATTGTGAATGAGTTATAGCTAAGAAAGGTGTAGCAATAATGTTGAAGGATCAGTTATGGAATGAGAAGAGAGATAATAAATGTATATATTCAAGAATTATGTGGAGTAAAATAAGGGTTGGATGCGAAAAGTAGGCTATAATAAGTGTTTAAGCACCTGGAGAAGAGAGGAGAGTAGAGGAGAGAGACAGATTTTGGGAGATGCTAAATGAGAATTTTGGGAATTTGAACCAAGTGAGAAAGTAATTGTGATAGGGGACCTGAATGCTAAAATGAAACGGTTATAGAATGCATGGTAGGCAAGTTTGGGGTGCCAGGGGTAAATGATAATAGATGACCTTTAATTGAATTTTGTAGAGAAGAGGTTCAGTAATACACGAAGTATACCTGGAGAGGGTTTCGGGGGTCAACGCACCTGCGGCCCGATTTGCGACCAGGCCTCATGGTGGATCAGGGCCTGATCAACCAGGCTGTTACTGTCTGCCACACGCAAACCGATGTATGAACCACATCCTGGCTGGTTAGGTATTGACTTTAGGTGCCTGTCCAGTGCCTTCTTGAAGACAGCCAGGGGTTTATTGGTAATCCCCCTTATGTATGCTGGGAGGCAGTTGAGCAGTCTTGGGCTCCTGACACTCATAATATTGTCTCTTATCGTGCTATTGGCGCCCCTGCTTTTCACTGGCGGGATGTTGCATCATCTGATGAGTCTTTTGCTTTCATAGGGAGTGATTTTTGTGTTCAGATTTGGTAATAATCCCTATAGGATTTTCCAAGTGTATATAATCATGAATCTCTCCCGCCTGCATTCTTGGGAGTACAAGCTGAGGAACTTCAAGCATTCCCAGTAATTGAGGTGTTTTATCGCACATATGTGTGCTGTGAAGGGTCTCTGTACATATTCTAGGTCAGCAATTTCACTTGCCTTGAAAGGTGCTGTTAGTGTGCAGCAATATTCCAGCCTAGATAGAACAAGTGACTGAAGAATGTCATGGGCTTGGTATCTCAAGGTTTGAAGGCTCTCATTATCCACCCTGTCATTTTTCTATCAGATGCAATTGATACAATACTGTGGTCTTAAAAAGGGAGATCCTCTGTATTACAACCCAGGAATCCAACGGCCTGTTATCCTGGGTGTAAAGGGAGCAAAATAAATACAGCAGAAAAACTTTTGACTTATATTATCCTTTCACCAAGTAAGAACAGAGGTATGCATACTATATGCACTATATACAACAATAAGTATTAGTGCACGTCACGTTAAGCAAGGCAGAATAGAAACCACTAGAGAGCAGACCGTGCTTCAACCAGCTCTAGAATGGAAATGACAAGGGCAGACAGGCGGGTGGTGCCCACAACACCTCTGCGATTGCCAAAACCATCTTCTCATTGGTTGAACCTGGGTTCTGATCGAACGACGGGGCCCGATCGTCGGACCCTTAGTACTGGTTCGCTGGTTGGAGGAGATAGCCTTTCAGTGAGGGTGTGTACATGCGCCGAATAAAGGTTACGTACTCTTTGCATGCCACACTCTGATATTATAACTCCCAGGTAGTTTGCATTAGTTTTTCGCTCTATTGTGTAGTTGGAATGTTACCATAGTAACATTTGCTACACATTTCTTACACAGTTGGCAGGAAAGAGCAACCTGAAAGTTAAGACACATGTGCAACATCTGGATATCTTTACTGCAGACGTTTCGCCATCCAGTGGCTTTATCAGTACAGATTCTAGGACATAATAGAAGACAGTCGAACTATATACAAAAGATGAGGTAATCAGTCCATCAGCCTTGGAGTTAGTGTTCACAGCATCGTGGTGGTGGAGAATCTGGAGCAAAGGCAAGAAGACTGGCGGTTATATAGGCGTCAGTGGATAAGGACGGGCAGCAGACGAGGGCATAGTCACTGGTAGGCGGGCTTCCCCAGTGGAAGTAGGTCCTACCCAAAGGGATGGGTTAGTTGTAGCAGCCGTGAAGAAGGTCTTGTAGATGTCCTCTGAACCAAGATTCCATGATGTTGCTGTGTCTGACAAGTTGTGCAAGAAAGATATAAAATACCGACAATATGAAAGTTACGACACATGTGCAACATCTGGATATCTTTATTGTAGACGTTTCGCCATCCAGTGGCTTTATCAATACAGATTCTAGGACATAATTAGAAGACAGTAGAACTATATACAAAAGATGACGCCTTCTTCACGGCTGTTACAACTAACCCATCCCTTTGGGTAGGACCTACTTCCACTGTGGGAATCCCGCCTACCAGTGACTATGTCCTCGTCTGCTACACGTCCTTATCCACTGAAGCCTATATAACCGCCAGTCTTCTTGCCTTTGCTCCAGATTCTCCTCCACCATGATGCTGTGAACATTAACTCCAAGGCCGAGGGACTGATTACCTCATCTTTTGTATATAGTTCTACTGTCTTCTATTATGCCCTAGAATCTGTACTGATAAAGCCACTGGATGGTGAAACGTCTACAATAAAGATATCCAGATGTTGCACATGTGTCTTAATTTTCATATTGTCGGTATTTTATACCTTTCTTGCACAAAGAACAACCTGGAGAGGGTTTTAGGTGTCAACACCTCCGGAGTTGTATACTCCGATGTAGATTCAATTTCCTCACGTTTTCCATGTCAGAGTAATTGAAATTTCTCATCGTTGAACTTCATATTTTTTTCTGCGGCCCATTTAAAGATTTGGTTGATGTCCGCCTGGGGTCTTGCAGTGTCTTCAATGGAGGACACTGTCATGCAAATTCAGGTGTCATCTGCAAAGCAAGACACGGTGCTGTGGCTTACATCCCTGTCTGTGTCAGATATGAGGATGAGGAACAGGATGAGAGTGAGTACTGTGCCTTGTGGAACAGAGCTTTTAACAGCAGCCGCCTCAGACCTTACTCTGTTTACTATCACTCAATGTGTTCTATTTGTTCAGAAATTATAGATCCATCTACCATTTCTTCCTATTATTCCTTTATCACGCATTTTGTGTGCTATTACACCATGGTCACACTTGTCTGTGTATACTACATCTGCAATTTGTCTTCTAGAGCGTCCAGGACCTTGTCATAGTGGCCCAGTAGTTAGGACAGGCAGGAGCGACCTGCTCAGAACCCATGTTGCCCTGGGTTGTGTAACTGATGGGTATCTAGGTGGCTGGCGATCTTGTTTTTTAGAACCCTTTTTAAGATTTTTGTGATATTCGATGTTACCACTATAAGATAAGATAAGATAAGATTTCGTTCGGATTTTTAACCCCGGAGGGTTAGCCACCCAGGATAACCCAAGAAAGTCAGTGCGTCATCGAGGACTGTCTAACTTATTTCCATTGGGGTCCTTAATCTTGTCCCCCAGGATGCGACCCACACCAGTCGACTAACACCCGGGTACCTATTTGCTGCTAGGTGAACAGGACAATAGGTGTAAGGAAACGTGTCGGAATTTCCACCCGCCGGGAATCGAACCCGGGCCCTCCGTGTGTGAAGCGGGAGCTTTAGCCACCAGACCACCGGGCCACCAACCAGACCACCGGGCCTGTAGTTCTTTGTTATTGCTTTACTGTTCCCTTTGTAGAGTGGGGCTATCTCTGTTGTTTTTAGCAGCTGTGGGACAACCCCTGCGTCCATACTCTCTCTTCATAGGAAGTTAAAAGCACATGATAGGGGTTTCTTGCAGTTCTTGTCGAACACGGAGTTCCATGAGTCTGGCTCTGGGGCAGAGTTCGTGGGCATGTCATTTATCGCCTGTTCGAAGTCATTTGGTGTCAGGATAATATCAGATAGGTTTGAATCTACAAAATTCTATCTCGCTTATAAAAAATTCATTTAGGTCTTCGACTTTCAGTCTGGTTAGTGGGTTGCTAAAAATCGAGTCATACTGGGACTTGAGTAACTCACTCATTTCCTTGCTGTCATCTGTGTAGAACCCGTCTCATCTAAGTAGGGACCCAATACTGGATGTTGCTCTAGATTTAGATTTAGCATAAGAAAAGAAATGATTTGAGTTTCTTTTATTTTCATTTATGACTTTTAGTTCTTCCCACGTTTCTTGACTCCTGCAAGATTCCTTAAGCTTACGTTTGATGTTTGCTATTTCTCTGACAAGTGTCTCCCTTCGTATTACAGACATATTGGCCTCTTTTAGCCGCTCTGTTATTCTTTGCCTTCGCCTGTATAGGGAGCGCCTTTCTCTTTCTAGTTTGCATCTTCTCTTCCTTTTCCTTAAAGGACTATGTCTTGAGCACACCTCAAGTGATACAGAGTAATTTTTATCTGTTATTATTATTATTATTATTACTATTATTATTATTATTATTATTATTATTATTATTATTATTATTATTATTATTATAATCATTGGGAGCGCTAAACCCGTAGGATTATACAGTGCAAGCAGGGGGGATGGGAGGCATTCAGGCTCAATGCACGGAAATGGAGAACAGATCCAATTCCCTATATCAAGAACCCCTCACCAGCGTCAAGGAACCTCCCTTGAGAGGTAATTTTTTTTTTCTAGACATAGGTTTGGATCCGTGTTGCTTAGGATATCTTCCCAGTTTATATCATTTAGGACCTGGTTGACTTGGTCCCACCTTATGTTTTTGTTATTGAAGTTGAATTTGGTGAAGACTCCCACGTGACTGATCACATTTTGTCGGTCTGGGGCCCCATGCATACATGTCTGAATTTCTGTTACGTTGTGTTCTGAGTATATTGCTTTTGATATGGAAATATTTCGTATCAGATCATCATTGTTAGTGAAGACGAGGTCCAGTGTATTCTCCAAACTTGTTGGCTCTATTATTTGCTGGTTTAAGGTGGATCTGGTGCAGAGATTTAAAAGCTCGTCTGTGTGCCACTTTTCACATGACTGCCATGGAAACTGTTGTGGAAACATCCAATACATTCTCAGTGCTACCCGACGAATGTGAGTCGAATACTGGGAACGTCACGACGAAAGACATTAAGGAAGGTACGAATATTGTTGTTGTTGGGGATAGCCAAGTTAGGTATATGGATAGGGCGTTCTGCTTGAAGGACAGGAGTAGGAGACAGAGAGTTTGCTTTCCTGGGGCTGGGATGGAGGATATTGTTAGCCGTCTGGATGACATCATGAGAGGTAATGGGAGCAATCCTATTATCTGTCTCAGTGCTGGAGGCAACGATGTTGGCAGACGTAGGAGTGAGGACCTGATTAGCAGGTATAGGTCAGCAATAGAAATAATTAGAAGGGTGGGAAACCTGTCATATGTGGTATTATGCCAAGGAGGGGAGTTGGAAGTGAATGGTTGTCCAGGGCAATTGGTGTCAATTGCTGGCTGGACAAATACTGTAAGGAAAATGCGTTAACATTCATTGACAACTGGGACCTCTTCTATGGCAGAAATGACATGTATGCTAGGGATGGGGTTCACTTATCTAGGTGTGGGGTGGGAGCACTGGCAACTGCAGTGGAGGGAGCAGTTAGGACTTTAAACTAGGAATAGTTAGTGGTATGGGTTTTGGCAGGAAAACAGTGAAGTTCCAGTGTAGTAATATTACGAGTTCTAGGGGAACTAGTAATAAGCAGAACGAGGTAGATATTGAAAAGCCAGGGACCTTGGGTGATAAGGACAGTAATAGGTTTAGTAGAAAAATAGAAATGAGCAGGAAGGGTAAAGAGAAAGGAGAGTCTTTCAATGTTTATTATGCTAATTGCCGTAGTGCTAGGAATAAGATGGACGAGTTGAGATTAGTTGCTAGTGTAGGTAACATTGATGTATTTGCCTTAACTGAGACATGGTTTAATTCAAAAAGTCGGGACATGCCTGCGGAATGTCATATTCAGGGTTTTAAATTGTTCCAAGAAGATAGAAGTATTGGGAGGGGGGGTGGGGTGGCATTGTATGTCCGAGATCGCTTGAACTGTTGCATAAAAACGGGTATTAAGTCTGAAGTAACACATACAGAGTCTGTTTGGATAGAATTTTCAGAGGGGCATGAAAAACTGATTTTAGGAGTGATATACTGTCCCCCAAACTTAGATAGGGACCAAGGGAAACTACTATGGGAGGAAATTGTTAAGGCCACAAGGCACGATAATGTAGTAATTCTAGGAGACTTTAACTTTAGTCATGTTGATTGGAATTTCTTGACTGGGAATTTAGAATCATACGACTTCTTAGAAGTATTTCAGGATTGTTTTTTGAAGCAGTTTGTGACAGAACCTACAAGGGGAAATAACCTGCTTGACTTAGTTATGGCAAACAATGAATCCCTTGTTAATAATTTAGAAATTTCAGATGAACTGGGTGCTAGCGACCACAAATCAATTACATTTAGCATTGAATGGAAGTACGATAGTAGCGATAACTCAGTAACAGTCCCAGATTTTCGCTTAGCAGATTACGATGGGCTTAGAGAACACTTATCATCTGTTGACTGGGGTAACGAAGAGAGCTATCAATATGACAGTTTTCTGAACACTATACATGCTGCTCAAAGAGCGTTTATCCCATATAAAGAAATTAGATCAAATAGAAATGACCCCAAATGGATGAATAATAGGCTCAAATATCTACTAGGGCATAAGAAAGGAATTTATAGGCGTATCAAAAGAGGTGAGGGTCATCTTATGAATCATTATATTGACATTAAGAGGGACATTAAAAAGGGGATAAGAAAAGCTAAAAGGGACTATGAAATTAAAGTTGCTAGGGATTCTAAAACTAACCCAAAAAGTTTTTTCCAGATCTATAGAACAAAAGTTAGAGATAAGATAGGTCCCCTTAAAAATAACTATGGGCACCTTACTGACAAAGAGAATGAAATGTGCTTGATTTTAAATAATTATTTTCTCTCAGTTTTTACACAGGAAGACACTAACAATATTCCAGTAATTAATTTTTACAGTGGGCTAGAAGAAGATAAATTATGTAACATCACAGTCACTAGTGAGATGGTTGTGAAGTAGATAGACAGACTGAAGCAAAATAAGTCGCCGGGTCCTGATGAGGTTTTTTTCAAGGGTTCTTAAGGAATGCAAAATGGAACTCTGTGAACCATTAACTAATATTTTTAATTTATCTCTTCAAACAGGTGTAGTGTCTGATATGTGGAAGATGGCTAATGTAACTCCTATTTTTAAAACAGGGGACAAGTCGTTACCGTCAAATTACCGCCCAATAAGCCTGACCTCAATTGTAGGCAAATTACTAGAGTCAGTTATAGCTGAGATTATAAGAAGCCATCTCGATAAGCATAGCTTGATTAATGATACTCAGCATGGATTCACAAGAGGCCGGTCTTGTCTAACTAATTTATTAACTTTCTTCAGTAAAGCTTTTGAGGCTGTTGACCACAATAAAGAATTTGATATTATTTACTTAGATTTTAGTAAGGCTTTTGATAGAGTTCCGCACCATAGACTGTTAAAGAAAGTGGCAGCTCATGGCATTGGGGGAAAAGTGCTCTCGTGGATCGAGTCATGGCTCACTGACTGGAAGCAGAGAGTGTCCATAAATGGGGTTAAATCCGAGTGGGGATCTGTAACAAGTGGCGTTCCACAGGGATCAGTCTTGGGCCCGTTGTTGTTTATAATATATATCAATGATCTTGATGAGGGAATTACTAGTGATATGAGCAAATTCGCCGATGACACAAAGATAGGTAGGATAATTGATTCAAACGTAGATGTTATGGAACTTCAGGAGGATTTAAACAAACTCTGTTCTTGGTCAGAAAAGTGGCAGTTCAATGTAGATAAATGCAAGGTTCTGAAGCTTGGGAGTGCCCATAACCCTAGTACTTATAAGTTAAATGATGTAGAACTTAGCCATACAGATTGCGAAAAGGACTTGGGGGTTATGGTGAGCAGCAACCTTAAACCAAGACAGCAATGCCTAAGCGTACGTAATAAGGCAAATAGATTACTGGGATTTATATCAAGAAGTGTAAGCAACAGAAGTCCAGAGGTCATACTGCAGCTTTATACATCATTAGTAAGGCCTCACCTAGATTATGCAGCTCAGTTCTGGTCTCCGTATTACAAAATGGACATAAATTCGTTAGAAAACATTCAGCGTAGGATGACTAAATTAATACATAGCATTAGAAATCTTCCTTATGAAGAAAGATTGAAGACTCTTAAGTTACAGTCACTTGTTAGACGAACAATGAGGGGGGACCTGATCGAAGTGTATAAGTGGAAGATAGGTATTAATAAAGGGGATATTAATAAGGTCTTGAGGATGTCTCTCCAAGAGAGAACCCGCAGTAATGGATTTAAATTAGATAAGTTTAGATTTAGAAAGGACATAGGAAAGTATTGGTTTGGAAATAGGGTAGTTGATGAGTGGAACAGTCTACCTAGTTGGGTTATTGAGGCTGGGACTTTGGGTAGTTTCAAATCTAGGTTGGATAAGTACATGAGTGGGAGGGGTTGGATTTGAGTGGGACTTTCACATCAGAGCTTATTTCTTGGGTGGCATTGAAAATTGGGTTGGGCAAATGTTTTGTTAGTGGGATGAATTGTAAAGGACCTGCCTAGTATGGGCCAGCAGGCCTCCTGCAGTGTTCCTCCTTTCTTATGTTCTTATGTTCTTATGTTGAAATCCCCCAGTAGCAATATATTGGGGGCAGGAGCAGGAAAGTTTTCCAGTGGTCTATTTTCAAAAGATGTTCCTGGAATTGTTGGTTCTCGATCTTTACTGCCAAAACAACAACATCATTTGAGGCGTTTAGTAGTTCAGAGCATATAAGTGACTCTGTGATATACAGGCCAACCCTCCTCTTCTCTTTTGCCTGTTCACTCTGTCGCATCTGTATAGGTTATAACCCGGGATCCATATTTCATTGTCCAAATGATCCTTTATGTGGGTCTCAGTGAAAGCCGCGAACATTGCATTTGCCTCTGCAAGCAGTCCACGGATGAAAGGTATTTTGCTGTTCGTTGCTGACTTTAGACCCTGTATATTTGCAAAGATGAATGTCGTCGTATTTATGGTATGTGGGGGAGGGTTGTCTTTTTTCCCCTGGCACTAATACCAAATGTTTAAATGAGCCGCAGAAAAAATATGAAGTTCAGTGAGGATAAACTTCAATTACTCTGATATAGAAAACTTATAAGAACATAAGAAAGGAGGAGCACTGCAGCAGGCCTGTTAGCCCATACTGGGCAGGTCCTTAACAATCCATCCCGCTAACAGAATATTTGCCTAACTCAATTTTCAATTGTACCTAAGGAGCAAGCTTTGATAAATCTATTAACTCAAGTGCAAGTCCCACTCAAATCCAACCGATCTCACTCATGTATAACCCTAAAACTGTATCAGAGTATAACACAAATTCCAGTTACAAAATAGAACGAGAAACTAATGTGAAGGATCTGGTAGTGATAATGTCAGAGGATCTCACGTTCAAATATCACAACAATGTATCTAGCACATCTTCTGGGAAAATGATGCGATGAATTATTATAATCTTCAAAACTAGGGATGACAAGTCCATGATGAGTCTCTTCAAATCGCTTGTTCTCTCTAGGCTGGAATATTGCTGTACACTAACGGCCCCCTTCAAGGCTGGCAAAACTGTAGATCTGGAAAATGTACAGAGAACTTTCACAGCATAAGTACGATAAAGTACTTAAATTACTGGGAAAGATTGAAGCCACTTGATTTATGTTCCCTGGAACACAGGTAAGAAGGTACATAATATAAGCTTGGAAATTTCCAGAGGAACTAGTCCCAAATTTGAACATGAAAATCACTTCCTACAAAAGCGAAAGACCGAGCAGGAGATGAAACATCCCCCAGTGCCACTGGTATTACCTGGAGTTTACCTAGAAAGGGTTTCGGGGGTCAACGCCCTCGCGGCCCGGTTTGAGACCAGGCCTCATGGTGGATCAGGGTCTGATCAGCCAGATTGTTACTGCTGGCCGCATGCAAGCTAACGTACGAACCACAGCCCGGTTGGTCAGGTACTGACTTTAGGTGCCTGTCCAGTGCCTTCTTGAAGACAGCCAGGGGTCTATTGGTAATCCCCCTTATGTATGTTTGGAGACAGTTGAACAGTCTTGGACCCCGGACACTTATTGTGTTGTCTCTCAGTGTACTCGTGGCGACCCTGCTTTTCATCGAGGGAATATTGCATCTCCTGCCGAGTCTTTTATTTCATATGGAGTGATTTTCATGTGCAGGTTTGGTACCAATCCCTCCAGGGCCTTCCAAGTGTATATTATCATATTTCTCTCTCGCCTGCATTCGAGGGAATACAGATCAAGGATCTTCAACCGTTCCCATTAGTTTAGGTGCCTTATCGCACTTATGTGTGCCGTGAAAGTTCTTTGTACACTCTCCAGGTTTGCAATGTCGCCAGCCTTGAAGGGGGCCGTTAGTGTACAGCAGTATTCCAGTCTAGAGAGAACAAGCGATTTGAAGAGAATCATCATGGGCTTTGGCATCCCTAGTTTTGAAGGTTCTCATTATCCATCCTATCATTTTCCTAGCAGATGAGGTAGATACATTGTTGTGGTCTTTGAAAGCGAGATCCTCTGACATTATCACTCCCAGGTCCTTCACATTACTTTTCCGCTCTATTCTATGGTTAGAATTTTTTGTATACCCTGACACATTTGTAATTTCTTCAAGTTTCCCATATCTGAACAGTTGAAATTTCTCCTCGTTGAGCTTCATAATGTTCTGAGTGGCCCATTCGAAGATTTGGTTGATGTCCACTTGGAGACTCGCAGTGTCTTCGATGGAGGTCACTGCCATGGTGATCCGTGTGTCATCCGCAAAGGAAGACACGGAGCTATGGCTTACATCTCTGTCTATGTCAGAAATGAGGATGAGGAATAGAATGGGAGCGAGTACTGTGCCTTGTGGAACAAAGCTTCATACTGTGGCTGCCTGGGACTTTACTCTGTTTACTATTACTGTTTGTGCTCTATTTATTAGGAAGTTGTAGATCCATCTACCAACTTTTCCTGCTATTCTTTTATGATACATTTTGTGTGCTATTATACCATGGTCACACAGCACAGTAAGTGTCAGGGGCCCAAGATTGTTCAACTGCCACCCTTCATACATAAGAGGGATTACAAATAGGCCCCTGGCTGTCTTCAAGAAGGCACTGGATAGGTACCTAAAGTCAGTACCTGATCAGTCAGGTTGTGGTTCATACGTCGATTTGCATGCATCCAGCAGTAATAGCCAGGTTGGTCAGGCCGTGATCCACCGGGAGGCCTGGTCACAGACCGGGCCGCGGGGACGTTGATCCCCGAAACCCTCTCCAAATATACTCCAGGTATTGTGTGAGGGTGAACACTGTCGGCGTTGAGCTGCTTCGTGGGGCGATTTCCCCCTCTACGGCGCAGTTGTTACTTCCGACAATCATCAGAGAGACGTACGGAGTACAGGATGATGAGGTATATGGTGTGGGGCCTGAATGGGGCCTATCGCATCTTCGTCAAGTTAAATTCGACGGCTGTGTATGAGTCGTTGGTGAAGAAATTCGAGCATGTGAGTATAGATGCAACCCCAGCTGTCAGAGTGCGTCTCATAGACGTCTCTCACCACTATACGTGGGTGAAGTTGCGCAACGTCCCCTTCGAGGCTGACGAGGAGGACTTAAGGAACGTGTTTGCAGCTTATGGTACCGTGCATCTGGCAACCCAAGGCAAGTGGGCAGCAGGTGCGTACATGGGACGTCCAGAGGGCACTTTCTCCCTCAAAATGACTCTGAGGCATCCGATCCTGTCCTACGTCGTGATGACGGAGTTTCGGACCCAAATTCTAGTGTCTTATGCTGGGCAGCGACGTACATGCAGGCTGTGTGGGGAGTACGATCACATGGCAGCGACGTGTGGGCGACAGTGGAGGGGGACGGCGCAGATTGGTGGAGCACCAGTTACAGGTGTGGATGCCGTAGTGGAGAGTTCCAAGGGAAACCGAGGAGATGGCCGTCTGTGGAGTGAAATTGTTGAGGATTCCCTTGTGGTGCATGATGGGCGAGGCATGAGTTGTGTGGAGCCAGAAATGGCCACTTTGCCGGTGACAGGGGAGGAAGTGCTAATCCAGCAGGAGGTGCGGGAGCTGGAGGAGGAGCTCGACGAGGTATTGAAAACTTTACCTCCTTCTGGGGAGGATGATGGCTTAGTCCGAGAGATGGTTCCTGAGTTGCAAGGAGAGAGTGTCGGGACAGGCACAAGAAGGAAGGAGGAAATCAGCAGGCACAGAGAGGAGTCACCGTGCTCTGTGCAACATGACACAGTAGCGGTTGATGTTCACTGTGAGGAATCGTCGGAAGACAGCATGGCGGTGGAGGGCGTCACGAGGAAGAGGGCGGCAGCGTTAGACTCAGATGACGTCCTGACGCCAGCGCAGAGGTCTGGGAGGAAGGATGCATATTATCGAGATAGCCAGGATAAGCGGCATCGGAAGAAGGGGGGTGGGGTGGATGGTGAGAAATCATGTGTTGACCCTGGGGCAGGAGGCCCTGGGAAGGTTGAGAGGAGGAAGGGTTGGAAGCTTTAGGAAGGCCTTAGGTGTATGACTGTGAATGTGAATGGACTGTGTACTGGGGTGAAGAGGGAATGTTTTCATATGCTCTTACGTCGATATAGAGTGGACGTCGTATTTCTACAGGAACATAATTTCAGGGAGGGAAGAGTGCTCGAGGTGGCAGGGTATAAGGTTTTGACTCTGCCATCTGCACGTTCGAAAGGTGGTGTGGGTTTATTGATAAAGGAGGCGAGCCCGTTTGTGTTGCAACATTGTGAGGGGGGAGGGGGGGAGGGGGGGAGGGTGTTGCGTGTGGATGGGTGGTGGATGGGGCAGAGGGTAACCTTTGTAAGTGTGTATGCACCAGCTGAAAACGATATGAAAGTAAAGAGGGATTTTGTGTGTGATGAACTAGTTTTCACCTTCCGTGGTTTACCTGCTGTGGCCATCGTTGGTGGGGACTGGAATTGTGTTATCAGGAGAGCTGATGTGGAACCACGTGGGGCGGGCCACATGTTGGCAGTCTTACGTAATCTCTTGGTGGATGTTCAGTTGAGGGATGTGGTAGGTGGGGGCGCGTGGGAGGTGGAGCATACTTTCGTGAGGAGAGGTTATGCAGCTAGGTTAGATAGGTTGTACATATCTCACAAGGTATTGTCTAAGTCTGTCTGTACTATTGAAGTAGCTTTTTCTGATCATCGGGCGGTAGTAGCAGAGGTCGAGTGGGATTCACTAGCTAGTATCTCTAGGGGATACTGGAAATTAAATACGAGTGTATTGGAAGATGAGGAGGGGTTGGTGGGTTTTACAGCGCTGTGGGAGGGGTTAACTGAGGAGGCAAAAAGGGGTCGAGGACGTGGTAACGTGGTGGGATGGTGTGGCTAAGGAACGGATTCGGCATTATTATGTGCGGGAAGGGAAAAGGATCAATTCTTTAAAATTTGGGCTTCTTAATTATTTAGAGGACAGGTTAAGGGGTTGTTATGTAAAGGGAGCGGTGGAAGGTACCTATCCTATGGACAACATTATGGTCCTTAAAGAGAGGTTGCGGGAAATCCAGGACGAGCGGTTCCAAGCGGTGAGAGTAATGGCGGAGGTGGAGGAGGTGTTATGGGGAGATAGGCCGTCATCGTGTGTGTTGCGCAGGCAAAAACAACGTCAGCAGGCAACAGCTATTCCATGGTTGGAGGTTCATGAGTCGGTGGGAGGGTATAGGGTGGGTCAGGTTATCCACACTACAGATGGGATGGGGTTGTTTGCGGATAAGTGGTATGAAAAGTATTGGCAAGAGGAAGGGGTAGGAGTTGGGGATTTAGAACAGGTGTGTGGAAGTGTGACATGTCGGTTGGGAAACAGTGATAGGGAAGCACTGGGGGGGTAAATAACTGAGGAGGAAATATGGAGAGCTTTAAATGACATGCGTAAGGGCAAAGCGCCGGGAATCGATGGACTACCGGCAGAGTTTTATCAACAGCATTGGGAGCTAATAAAGGGTTTTTTGGTGAGGTTATTAAACTTGATGAAGAAGAGGGGCACGTTGGGAGACAAGCAGGCAACAGCTGTAGTTGTCTTGGTACCGAAGGGTAAGGGACAGCATTCGCTTCGGGACTACCGGGCAATATCGTTGTTATGCGTGGATTATAAGTTGTTTGCTAAGATTTTAGGAAATAGGATTAAGTGTGTTGTAGGGCGGGTTGTGTCGGAAACCCAGTTTGGGTTGCCAGGTAGGTCTATGGGGGTGGGGCATGGGTTACTAAGGGATTTCGTGGAAGAAAAAGGGGGGGAATGGGGGGGGTTTGGTTGCACTAGACTGGCAAGGACTAGCGAGAAGCATTGAGAGCTATCCTTAGGAGACAGGGTTTTGGGGAAGAAATAGTGGGATGGGTAGATGCGTTATATCAAGGGGCAATGGCGAGAGTACAGATTAATGGGAGATTAGGGGGGAGGATTGTAATGGGTAGGGGACTTAGACAGGGGTGTCCTATGTCACAGCTTTTATTTGCGTGCATAAAGGACCCCTTTTATAGAATGGTGGAGCACCAAATGGGCATTAGTGAGGGGAAAGGGAGTGGAGTGGGGAGGGTTTGGCCAGTTCTAATAGGGTATGTAGATGATACTACTGTTCTGGTTAGGGAGGGGATGTCAATGAACGCCTTAGATGGGGTAGTCGACACGTTCGCACGTGCAACTGGTATGAGAGTGAATTCAGAGAAGTCCATGGTCATGGGGTTAGGAGCTTGGGTGGGGAGGGTTGAGTGGGGTAGTGCAGTTGTGACGAAGCGGGTGATGTCATTAAAAATTTGTGGTATTATCTATGCAGATGATCTCGATGTTGCACGTGCGGACAACTCGGTCAGGTTGGTAGACAGGATTCGGGGTCGCTTGGGAGCATTGCGGCCTTATCATTTGACCCTTGTGCAGCGTGCCATTGTAATTAACGTCTTATTGTATAGTAAGGTTTGGCACGTGGCAGCCGTGTTCCCTTTAACTGGGATGGCAATTGCAAATATACTTAGAGGGGTTTTTAAATTTTTGTGGGGTTCAGGCTGTGATTGGCTTAAAAGGGATGTGGTAATGTTACCTGTGCGTCAGGGGGGGTTGGGTTCAATGAATTTAAAGCGGAGGGTCAAATGTATCTTCATTAAAAGGGAGGTGATGAGAGAGGGTGTGGGTGGGGGGGGTTGGTCAAGATACACAGTAGATTGCAACACATGTTTTCTGGGATAGAGTTGCGTGAGTGTGAAACTATTTTGAGGGCAGTGGTGTTGGTTAGGGATCTGGGTAAGGTAAAAATAAGTAGGCTGTGTAGGATGTTAGTGGAGAGGGTTGTGGCACCAGTGGAGGGGATTTTCCCCATGTATGACTGGGGAAGTATATGGAGAAGGTTCATTAGGTTAAGGTTACAACCCCGTGGGCGTGAGGTGATGTATCGTTTTATGCATGGGATTTTACCATCGGGAGTGGTTTTACGGGCTAGACGGGTGGTTGATGGGGGGAGGGTCTGTGGAATATGTGGAGGGGAAGATTCTGCGTTCCACATAGTGTATTTTTGTGAGGGGATGGGGAGCGTCAGGGGTTGGTTGAGCAGGGTGCTGCATAGGATAAGTGGTAAAAACTTTTCTGTTCTGCGGGCATTAAGTCTTGACGTGGGGGGTATGGATGAGAGTATTATTAGGGCTGTGGAGCACATTATGGTAGATTATGTGTACATAACGTGGGGAATGAGGGGGAAAGGGGTCAGTGAGGTGAAGAGGCGGGTATTGGCAGTTACGTTTTATAAAACGTTGTGCCGTAACAGAGAAATTTATGGGAGAAGGTGGGAGCGGGCTTTCACAGAGGGATATAGAGACCTAACATTAGAGGATTTATTAAATTTGTAAATTCGGTGGGAGGGGCAGGGTAGGAATGGTAAATGCTAATGTAGGATGGGCTGTCAGGGGTAGAAACGGGGTCGTCTCCTTGCATAATGTAACGGGCGAATGTGTATGAACCTGTGCGTATGATGTGTAATCAAAGTCTGGAGAGTGTAATACCACTGTATGTGTTTGACTTGGCAGTGTTACATTGTTCTATGTAATATTACTCTTTTGCATGTATTTAGACGACCTGGTTGAGGTGTCATTGTGTTGGATTCTTGTGTTTAATCTGTTCTGTGTTTTATAATCATCTTGTATTTGCATTACTTTCAATAAAATACGTTAATCTATTAAACGTATAAGGATTATTAATATATAAATAACAAAGTGGAAAATAAATGCATATTGTAGGCTTGGTGCGTCTTTGTTAATAATAATAACAATGCATATAGTAATGTAGTCGTGTTCTTGCTTAACATAGGTGCATGGGATATAAGGCTTTGGGGATGAGGGACAGTTTGTGTTAGCACAAAGTTACATGTCTGTGTGTTTTTGACAATGCAATTTATAAATTCTGTGTAAGAACTGATAATGTGTTCTTTTATCTATTTAATGTATTGTATTGTTTTAAATAAAATATAAAAAAAAAAATATTACGAGTTCTAGGGGAACTAGTAATAAGCAGAACGAGGTAGATATTGAAAATCCAGGGACTTTGGGTGATAAGGACAGTAATAGGTTTAGTAGAAAAAACAGAAATGAGCAGGAAGGGTAAAGAGAAAGGAGAGTCTTTCAATGTTTATTATGCTAATTGCCGTAGTGCTAGGAATAAGATGGACGAGTTGAGATTAGTTGCTAGTGCAGGTAACATTGATGTATTTGCCTTAACTGAGACGTGGTTTAATTCAAAAAGTCGGGACATGCCTGCGGAATGTCATATTCAGGGTTTTAAATTGTTCCAAGTAGACAGAAGTATCGGGAAGCGGGGTGGGGTGGCATTGTATGTCCGAGATCGCTTGAACTGTTGCATAAAAACGGGTATTAAGTCTGAAGTAACACAATGGAAATATGATTGAGGTATACTAGCGAAAGACAGAGGCGAGGCTGATATGGTAATACCGAAAAGTTGAAGGTAAAACAGACGTATACACTTTACAAGACATTTACTTTGGAAATGTTCCACCACTTGCGGCTTCGTCAGTCCTAATACAAAGTGATTAGAATAATTAATAACAATATCTTTATTTCTACAAGTACATGTACAAGGTATACAGTCCTAGTTGACATCGATGACATACTACTACATAGAAAGCCGCTTGTTATGCTGAGCACACACCACCAGTCCACTAACACCCAGGTACCCATTTTGCTGATGGGGAACATAGACAACCAGTTTAAAGAAACATGCCCAATGTTCATACCCTCGCCGGGAATCGAACCCGGAGGTTAGGGGTTAAAAAAGCTCAAAAGTTGGGTTATTATTTTATTTATGGTTTTCAGTGCAGACAGATTTATGAATAAGTCACAGGTGAAACACTTGGGTTACTTTATTGTCGAAAAGTTTCGCCTGCATAGCAGCAGCTTTTAGTCTAACACTGAGACACTCTAATACCAGAGACAGTAGAAGTGGAGAGATAGTTTTCAGGTTTTCAGTCCCTCAGCCTTGATGGACGGTGGACTGAAGGTGGTCAGGAACTAAACTTAAAGCAGACGCATGACGAGGGAAACTTGTGATGGTTGTCTTTATTGCCGGAAAATGTCGCCTATGTAGTAGGCTTCTTTATACGATTATAACATAAGAAGGAGTACTACGGCAGGCCTACTGGCCCAAGCCAGTCAGGGTCAAGTCACACCCACCCACACCCACCCACACCCACCCACACCCACCCACACCCACTCGTGTATTTGTATAACCTATTTTTAAAACTACACAAAACAATACACTCATCCGGAGTTCTGCTACCAAACCAGTATTTTTGTCATTTCTAAATCCAAAGTTTTCCAACTTGAACTCATTGCTGCGAGTCCTATCTTGGTTAGATATTTATAGCACGTTATTTACGTCCTCTATATTTATTCCTGTTTTCTATTTTATTATTTATTATTATTAACACATAGGCCGCTTTCCACCAAGGCAGGGTGGCCTGAAAAATAAAAATTTTCATCATTCACTCCATCACTGTCTTTCCAGAGGAGTGCTTACACTCCAGTTATAAAACTGCAACATTAACATTCCTCCTTCAGAGTGCAAGCACTGTACTTCCCATCTCCAGAACTCAAGTCCGGCCTGCCGGTTTCCCTAAATCCCTTCATAAATGTTACCTTGCTCACGCTCCAACAACACGTCAAATACTCAAAACCATTTGTCTCCATTTGCTTCTATCTAACACGCTCACACATGCATGCTGGAAGTCCAAGCACCTCGCACACAAAACCTCCTTTACCCCCTCCTTCCAACCTTTCCTAGGCTGACCCCTACCCTGCCTTCCCTCCACGAAGTCTTTCTATTTCGTTCCATTCTCTCTACATGTCTGAACCATCTCAACAACCCCTCCTCAGCCCTCTGGAAATAGTTTTGGTAATCCTGCACCTCCTCCTAATAACCAAACTATGGATTCTCTGCATTATATTCACACTACACATTGCCCTCAGTCATAACATTTCCACTGCTTCTGGCCTTCTCTTTGTTGCAACATTCTCTACCTGTGCTTCACACCCATATAAGAGCATTGGTATGATTATACTCTCATACATTCCCCTCTTTGCTTCCATGGATAAAGAAGTTCTTAGTCTCAACAGACTCCTCAGTACAACACTCCCCTTGTCAATTCTATGATTCACCTCATCTTTCATAGATCCATCTGCTGACACGTTCACTCCCAAATGTCTGAATACATTCACCGACTCCATACTCTCTCCCTCCAATCTGATATCCAATTTTTCGTTTCCTAATTTTTTTGTTATCTACATCACCTTACTCTC
>NC_091313.1:40397189-40460104 GCF_038502225.1 Cherax quadricarinatus
TCTGAACTGCTCAGGGTGAACACAAGATCCAGTCTTGCTGGCTCATCCTCCCCTCTCTCTCTGGTTGTGTCCCTGACATGTTGATGCATGAGGTTTTCAAGTACCACATCCATCATCTTGGCTCTCCATGTTTCGGGACCCCCATGTGGCTCCAGGTTTTCCCAGTCGATCTCCCCGTGGTTGAAATCGCCCATTACCAGTAACTTTGCTCTGCTCGAGTGAGCTCTTCTTGCCACCTCAGCCAGTGTGTCCACCATCACCCTGTTGTTTACTTCGTACTCCTCTCTTGGCCTCCTGCAGTTCTGTGGTGGGTTATACATCACTCCAATGACTACTTTATGTTCTCCGGACTGAATTGCACCTACAATGTAGTCTCTTTCTCCAATCATGTCCATGCCTTCCATTTCCTCAAATCCCCATCGGTGTTTTATGAGCAGTGCAACCCCTCCTCCCCCTCTACTCCTATCTTTCCTCAGGATCTGATATCCTGTTGGGAAGATTGTGTCTGTTATTGTCTCAGCGAGTTTTGTTTCTGTGACTGCTATGATGTCTGGGGATTTTTCACTGATTCTTTCATTCCACTCCTCATGTTTATTCGTTATTCCATCCGCGTTTGTGTACCAAACCTTTAGTTTCTTTTCTATCATTGTGGTCATGCAAGTATATTGGGGTTGGGGGAGCGAGAGCCTTGGTGGGGGCCTATATGGGGCTGTGGTGTAGGTGGGGTTTGTGTTGATGGGGGTGGGGTCAGAATGCCCATAAGGGACAGCTGTTGGGGTGAGGTTTGTGATATGGGGATTGGTGGCAGAGGGAACAGTGAGTGGGTTGTAGTATAGGTTGCTCAGTTGCGTTGGGAATGTCGCGGGTGGAGTCTTTTGGTGGGAGATTCTGTGGGGTGTGTTTGCCCTTCCTCCTGTGTCTGGGTCCTGCTCATTTTCATTGCTTCTCGTTCCTCCTTGCGTCTCTGTACCCTCTCTTTCAGTGTAGTCCTTTCTTCTTGTGTTCTGTCGCGGCTGAGGTATACTCTCTGGTACCCCTCTTTGTCCCTCAGTCTTGCTTTCTCTTGCAGAATCCTGGTTCGAACTGTTTCTTCCTTGAAAGTTACTCTGACAGGCCGTATCCTTCCACTCGCAAACCACCCAATTCTCTGAAAATTTGTCACCTGGGTCATATTGCCCTCCCCTATTGTTTTCATGATGCCTTCAATCATTTTTTTCTCCTCCTGTTTTATTTCTTCAAAGTTGGCCCCCTTGGCTTCTTGGAGCCCGTACACAAAAACTGACCTCGCCCTTTCCTCCTCCCACTGAGTCTCCATCTGCGTCCTCTGAGGCATTTTATTTCCTTCCATTGACCTGTTCTTGCCTTCAGTCCCTGTCATATCTGAAACTTCTATTCTCAATGGACTGTCTTTCCTGACCAGCTGTCCCTTGCTACTGCAGTTGGCTGTTAGAATCTCTGCATATAGCATACCTTCATTGTTTTCGGACCTGTCGTTTGATCTTAGTGTGCTCGTCGTCTTTTCCCTGGCCCCACGTGGGTCTGATAGGGCCTTCATGCTCGGCATGTCTCCGTTGTTGCTTACCATCCCCTTGTCTGCGCCTGACTTTGAATTTCCTGATATCACACCTGAATTGTGTGTGTGTGTGTGTGTGTGTGTGTGTGTGTGTGTGTGTGTGTGTGTGTGTGTGTGTGTGTGTGTGTGTGTGTGTGTCTGTGTGTGTGTGTGTGTGTGTGTGTGTGTGTGTTTGTGTGTGTGTGTGTGTGTGTGTGTGTGTGTGTGTGTGTGTGTGTTTGTGTGTGTGTGTGTGTGTGTGTGTGTGTGTGTGTGTGTGTGTGTGTGTGTGTGTGTGTGTGTGTGTGTGTGTGTGTGTGTGTGTGTGTGTGTGTGTGTGTGTGTGTGTGTGTGTGTGTGTGTGTGTGACACAACAATCAACATTTGCACCAATAACTCACTACAGTTGTGACCGGGTGTGGAAGTGTGAATTGCTCATTACACTATAATTTGTTCATGATTGTAGCCATGTATAAACGTAAGTAACCATTCTACAGAATTCATTACCTTTGTAACTTGTGAGCTCATTACCTTTGTACCTAGTTCAGCTATCAAAACTTTGGGGGCCCAGTCCCTGGACCCATTACGTACCTCTGTAATCTGTAAATACCTTTGTAACTTGTCATGATTGTGACTAGACCTACCTGGAGTTCATTACCTTTGTAAATTGTGAGTTCATTACCTTTGTAAATTGTGAGTTCATTACCTTTGTAAATTGTGAGTTCATTACCTCTGTAACTTGCTCAGCTATCAAAACTTTGGAGTCCAGTCCCTGGACCAATTATGTACCTCTGTAATCTTTTGACTACCGCCCACAGGATGGGTATGGGGTGCATAATAAACATATTAAACTACTACTACCCCGTGTTCATACTCCTTCGCCATAGGATGGCAAAAGCTCGGGATAGGGGCTTCTTGCAGTTCTTGATGAACACGGAGTTCCATGAGCCTGGCCCAGGGGCAGAGTGCATGGGCATGTCATTTATCGCCAGTTCGAAGTCATTTGGTGTCAGGATAATATGAAATAGGCTTGTGTTAACCAAAATCTGTGGCTCTCTCATAAAAAATTCATTTTGATCTTCGACTCTCAGTCTGGTTAGCGGCTTGCTAAAAACTGAGTCATATTGGGACTTGAGTAGCTCACTCATTTCCTTGCTGTCATCTGTGTAGGACCCATCTTGTTTAAGTAGGGGCCCAATACTGGACGTTGTTCTCGACTTTGATTTGGTATAGGAGAAAAAATACTTTGGGTTTCTTTCAATTTCATTTATGGCTTTTAGTTCTTCCCGCGATTCCTGACTCCTATAAGATTCCTTTAGCTTAAGTTCGATGTTTGCTATTTCTCTGACCAGTGACTCCCTACGCATTTCAGATATATTGGCCTCTTTTAGCCACTCTGTTATTCTTTTCCGTCGCCTGTAAAGGGAGCACCTGTCTCTTCCTATTTTACATCTACTCCTCCTTTTCCTTAAAGGAATAAGCCTTGAGCACATATCGAGTGCCACCGAGTTAATCTGTTCTAGGCATAAGTTGGGGTCTGTGTTGCTTAGTCTATCTTCCCAGCTTATATCGGTTAGGACTTGATTTACTTGGTCCCACTTTATGCTCTTGTTATTGAAGTTGAATTTGGTGAAGGCTCCCTCGTGACTAATCTCATTTTGTCGATTTTGGGCTCCGCGCATACATGTCTGAACCTCGATTATGTTGTGATCTGAGTATATTGTTTTTGATATGGTGACATTTCGTATCAGATCATCATTGTTAGTGAAGATGAGGTCTAGTGTATTCTCCAGTCTAGTAGGCTCTATTATTTGCTGGTTTACCTGGAGTTTACCTTGAGAGAGTTCCGGGGGTCAACGCCCCCGCGGCCCGGTCTGTGACCAGTGCAGAGATTTAAAAGCTCGTGTGCGTGTGAGTTCTCGTCAGAGCTGCCTCTTGGTGTTATCACTACAACAACATTATTTGCTATATTCCTCTATTTCGTTGTGCTAGTCAAAGGAATGTACCCCATGTGTGCATGATGTGATATTTGGGGGAGGGTTAAACTACTGCGTCTGATTGCTAATGTAAGGGAAGTGGTTTTTAAATTTTTATATGGGATTTTCCGTCCGGGGTAGTACTGTATAACAGGTGTTTGGGGGAGAACCGGGGTTGTCCGGTGGGCGGGGTGGATGAGTCTGCTTTTCATGTAGTGTATTTCTGCAAGAGTTTAGGTGTAGTACGTGAGTGATTCAGTAGGGTTTTGCGTTTGGTGGCGGGGGGGAGGAGGTTGTCAGTGCTCCGGGCGTTGAGTTTTGATGTGGGTGGTGTGGAGGTTAGCGTTCAACATGCGGTGTCGTACATCGTGGCTGATTATCTTTAAGTGTCCTGGTCTATGAGGCATGTCGATGTAAACAGTAGGGTTCGGGTTTTAGCGGGGACGTTTTACAGAACTAAATGTTGCAATAAGTTGGTATAGGGGGGGGGAGATGGGAGCGGGACTTCCCGTCGGTGTATAAAGCCTTAGAGTTACGAGATTTGAGATTACTGTGAGGTTCAGGCGTATTATAACGGGCTGGCCAGCAGTGTCTTAATTATGAATGACATGTGAGTGACACCTGTGTGATTTCGTGTAATACGTGCTTCCTCTATGTGACGGAGACGTGGCAATATCTGTTTAGGCTTGTGCATACACCCTTTAGGAGCTGTGAAGTCTTTTAGCCTTGATGCACGTCAGATGGTGTAAACGAATTTGGGCAACCGGGGCGTGTTTCTTATTATTTTTGTGTCATGATGTGCTTTCCACACAGATGATATTTGTTATTTATTTCATGTTCATACATTTTGTTGTATTGTACTGTTGTCAATAGCACTATGTATGTCCATAAAATGTATTTTTGCAAAGCTGTAATAGAGCTTGAACTCCATAGTGGTAGTATTATTATTGATGTTTATCTACGGAAAGTGTATGTTCTACATGTAAAGCTTACATGTGTTTTTGAGGTGTAAAGTTTTACACTTTTGTCATAGTAGTTATTTTGTATGTTTTTGTGACGTTGGTGTTTCTATATCGCCACTGATTTGTAAATATCCATTGTTAAGTCACTGATGGGTTCAGGATCAGTTACCTAAATTAATGTTTGAATACTGTTGTGATCATTTAAGTGTGTGAATGATTTGGATATAATTTCTAGATAGGTGTGTGTTGGCGAGGGGGGAACCCCCAGTGTTTGTGTATGCGCCAGCTATATTACCACTTTGTATAATGCATGATAGTGAATGGTATGTTTGTATTTTGCGTGTTAGTTCCCACAATACCTTTTGTATGGTGTTCTAATTTTCTGTACTCGAGTTGTGACGTTTAGCGAATCTTGTTCATATCCATTATTGTTGTATTATTTTACTATCTTTTATACCTCCTTGTAATTTTGTAATGTTTTAAATAAAATATATAAAAAAAATAGTTTCTAGCCTTCTTCTGATTTTCGTAAGATGCTATGAGCCTTTTGAAGAAAAGTTTGGGTGTTTTGAAGTAACACTGAAACAGACTGGTATGTGTTGGCATCACTGAGGAGATTTAAAACAAGGCCAGAAACTACTTGAACTTTTACCAGGTCAAAAAAACCCAGCACGCCTGTATGGCATTCCTAAGACACATGCCTGGCATCCCACTATGTCCTATCACTTCGTGCACATGGAGTGCAAAACTACAGACCTGTGTCTCTGACATGTATTGTGTGCAAAGTCATGGAGAAGATTATCAGGAGGAGAGTGGTCGAACACCTGGAAAGGAACAAGATTATAAATGAAAACCAGCATGGGTTCATGGAAGGCAAATCTTGTATCACAAACCTCCTGGAGTTTTATGACAAGGTAACAGAAGTAAGACACGAGAGAGAGGGTTGGGTAGATTGCGTTTTCCTAGACTGCAGGAAGGCCTTTGACACAGTTCCCCACAAGAGATTAGTGCAGAAGCTGGAGGATCAGGCACACATAAAAGGAAGGGCACTGCAATGGATAAGGGAATACCTGACAGGGAGGCAGCAACGAGTCATGGTACGTGAAGAGGTATCACAGTGGGCGCCTGTTACGAGCGGGGTCCCACAGGGGTCAGTTCTAGGACCAGTGCTATTTTTGATATATGTGAACGACATGATGGAAGGAATAGACTCTGAAGTGTCCCTGTTCGCAGATGACGTGAAGTTGATGAGAAGAATTAAATCGGACGAGGATGAGGCAGGACTGCAAAGAGACCTGGAGAGGCTGGACATGTGGTCCAGTAACTGGCTCCTCGAATTCAATCCAGCCAAATGCAAAGTCATGAAGATTGGGGAGGGGCAAAGAAGACCGCAGACAGAATATAGGCTAGGTGGACAAAGACTACAGACCTCACTCAGGGAGAAAGACCTTGGGGTGACCATAACACCGAGTACATCACCGGAGGCACACATCAACCAAATAACCGCTGCAGCATACGGGCGCCTGGCAAACCTGAGAATAGCGTTCCGATACCTCAATAAGGAATCGTTCAAGACACTGTACACTGTGTATGTTAGGCCCATACTGGAGTATGCAGCACCAGTCTGGAACCCACACCTGGTCAAGCACGTCAAGAAGTTAGAGAAAGTACAAAGGTTTGCAACAAGGCTAGTCCCAGAGCTCAAGGGAATGTCGTACGAGGAAAGGTTAAGGGAAATCGGACTGACGACACTGGAGGACAGAAGGGTCAGGGGAGACATGATAACGACATACAAGATACTGCGGGGAATAGACAAGGTGGACAGAGATAGGATGTTCCAGAGAGGGGACACAGGGACAAGGGGTCACAACTGGAAGCTGAAGACTCAGACGAGTCACAGGGACGTTAGGAAGTATTTCTTCAGTCATAGAGTTGTCAGCAAGTGGAATAGCCTAGCAAGTGAAGTAGTGGAGGCAGGAACCATACATAGTTTTAAGAAGAGGTATGACAAAGCTCAGGAAGCAGAGAGAGAGAGGATCCAGTAGCGATCAGTGAAGAGGCGGGGCCAGGAGCTGAGTCTCGACCCCTGCAACCACAATTAGGTGAGTACAATTAGGTGAGTACAGATTAGCTGGCCACCTTGCCAAATGCCTTTCCGCACTTCTGGGCACCATCAGTCAAGTCCACCTCAAACACTCAGGTGACCTTCTCTCTCAAATTTCCAACCTGAATGATAAAAACAAAAGCATGGTTTCCTTCGATGTCACAGCCCTCTTTACCAACGTTCCTACTGATGCTGCCAAAAATATTCTGAGACAGAGGCTTACCGATAATTACGATCTCCCATTACCTCTTCTAGATTTCATCATTCTAGTGAATCTCTATGTTAATTTCAACTTCTTCAAGTACCAGGACAACTGTTACAAACAAAGCTTTGGGATGGCATTGAGCAGCCCGCTCAGTGCTGTGCTTGCCAATCTCTGTCTTTAGGTTTTCCGTGAAAACCTGAAGACAGAGATTCAACACCCTCATTCCCAACACCATTACCTGGCTAAGATACGTTGATGATATATTGGTTTTCTATCCAAGAAGTCTCAATATCCAGGCTCTCCTCAACAAGATCAATGCAGCCGAACCATCAAAAAAGTTTACACTTTAACTCGAAAAAGATGGCAAACTTCTTTTCCTCGACGTCCTCCTGTGCAGATCTCCCAACAGTGACAAACTTCTCTTCAAAGTGTATAGAAAAACCTACCAACAAGGACCATCTTATACGCCTCTATTCATACCAAGACACCCGCATTAAAAGAGGAGTCCTCATTAGCTTCTTCTTGAGAGCTCTTCGCATCTCCAGCCCTTGTTTTCTTGAAGAAGAATGTATTTATATAACACAAGCCTTTACACGTTATTAGTTTCCATCTTCCTTCATCTGAGATTACAGACTCAAGGCACAAGCTATTCTCAACAAACCGCCCATGGAACAGCCTTCTAAGCAGTTCATAGTGCTCCCATGTGGTGATGTTGCCACGAATACTCGCCGGGAACTTGCTAAGAGTAACATAAATGTTTTCAACATAAACACTTCATATATCAAAGAGTTCACTACGAAACGCAACCCCACACCTCTAACGTCCACAGCAGGCGTTTACACTATCCCCTGTGGATTTTGTACCAAGAGATGTGTAGGCGAAACAGGCATTCCGTCTGCACGAGCATCAAAATGCCAGTAACAGAGACGACTTAAGGTACACCTGTGTCCTCCACAGAGACTTGTGAGGGGAAAAATTCATTAGATAGGAGTGGTGGAAGTTTGAATGGATGATGGTGATAGTTTGTTGAGCAGTCTGCTGGTTCAGTTAGGGTGGGTGCTTAGTTCCCACTACCCCTCCGGCGCCCTTCCCTTTTCTCCACCCGGTGAAAGATGACGAGTGTGTCCGACCTGTGGTTCATCACTTGACTTACGGCTCCCATCAAATCTGTAAGTATTCGTTCCACTCCTGTCTAAATTATTATGTTTTGGGATTTGGTTTCAATAAGAGCTGAACTCTTGTTTGGAGTTTTAGACTCCAATTTATTCTGCCTTTTTTTTTTAATTTACACAGTGTTGTCATCTTTTACTCACAGTTTCTTTTAAAGGCCGGTCGTGTGAGTGATTTATCAAGTGGTGTGTAACACTTTTTTTATTTTTAGCCTTGATTGTCGGCTCGGGTCATCCGGCTCATGCGGGATAAAGATAAGGGCAGCCTTGATCTTGTAAAGATAAGAGACGTCACCTGGACCTCTTTACCTACACTGGTCCCCCTTCAACACTTAACCAACCTCCCAGTCAGTTACACACCATTCAAGCAGCCTTCTCCCAGTTGGAACTACAACGTTCATGGTGGTTCTTGACTGGTTACTTAGCTACCTCAACAGAACTGTGGTGTTCAGAGGATCAGTCAACCTCTCCTCGGCAGAATATATAAGCGTGTTGGGGACACTGCTTCTACACTAACGACCAGCTGTGCATCCCCCCCCCCCCTCATCAACAATGGCTTGACTTTCCCAGCCACTGTTCTGCTTTAAGTAGGAATAATTTCATGTTAGTGTTTCATATTCTTTCTAATTTTAATGATTAATAAATTTTTTTATCTTATTATGTTATTAAATTTTCTATCCTTTTATTTCCAAAAGGAGGAGCCAACCACATCAAATACTCTTTGAGGGTTTGATAATCAAGGGCTGTATGAACCTTCAGACTCCACGGGGCATTTGATGAACTGGGATGAGGCACAAGACCTTAGACGCCAACGGTGTCTAGATGCCTCGCTAATCGCCATCACCAATACAATAGAACGTAACACTGGAAACCACAAGCAAAGCACCACCTACCCAGCAACACAGGAGTCACATGATCTCATTGTCTACCCGTTCTCATCCCAACATGGCATTCTCCGCCTATATATATAATGTCATTTAACCTCTGTATGTTAGAAGTGGTCAAGGTCCCAGTACCGAAACGTTTTCTAATAATATATATATATATATATATATATATATATATATATATATATATATATATATATATATATATATATATATATATATATATATATATGCAATAAGATCACAGTAAACAGGTGATTTCGGAATATGCAAAACAACCACTCTGAAAAAATAGAGAAATTCCAAGCGCTTTCGTGACTACTCACATTATCAAGGAACTATGAAAGTAAAGCATACAAGGAAGCTATATAAGGGGTGCACCTCACTATCAGATCACTGATTGAGGTGCTGGCCTGACCCAAGGATAGCTTCCTTGTATGCTTTACTTTCATAGTTCCTTGATAATGTGAGTAGTCACGAATGCGCTTGGAATTTCTCTATTTTTTCAGAGTGGTTGTTTTGCATATATATATATATATATATATATATATATATATATATATATATATATATATATATATATATATATATATATATATATATATATATATATATATATATATATGTCGTGCCGAATATGTAAAACTGGTCAATTAGCAAGAACTCATTTAAAATTAAGTCCTTTCTAAAATTTTCTCTTATACGTTTAAAGATATATTTACCTCTTCAAGGGGGGCTCCTTGACATGGTGAAGAGGCTCTTGGTCTGAGAAATTAGACCTGTCGGTCTCCTTCCTCAGACCGAACCTAATGACCCCCCAATCCCCCCATCCCTATCCCAGCCTCCCCCCTTTTTCCTTTCCTCCTCCTCCTCCCACCCCTCCCTTTTGCCCTTCCTCTTTTTGGCCTTTGGGATTTTTCCCACAGGCGTGCTAGTTCCTAGGTAGGGGAAAGGGTACCGGGGTCCATCCCATTCTGTTGAGGTTCTTGGCGGTGGCGTAGTTTACCGTGGAATCTGGATCGCCTGGGGATGTCCCGATCCCTCTCCGGTATCCCGGAGGGTGGCTTTGGGTGTCTTTCGGGCGACGGGTGTATCTCTGGAAGCCACCTTTCAGATTCCGGGGGTGGTGGCCGAAGGAGGTATGCTTTGTGGCGGATATCCGGCCACCCTCTCTTTTGTCCACCGAGGTAGCTCGGCAGATGTGAGGTTGCTATCCCGGATTGCTGGTTTACTGGCATGAAGGGTAGGGTATAGCACGGGATCCATGCTACATCTACACTACTTGCGGTGCTGAGGTCCTCTTGGGTGTGGAGGGAGATTTCTGGCCCTTTCATTCCTCCTAGGAACTATCCCTCCCTGGTCCCCCCCTTTTTTATTCTTTTTTTTTATTTTTATTTTCTTTTCTTCTTTTTTTTTTCTTAAAAACAAAAAGAAAGAAGTAACCTAACCATGGAGTACCCGATCCATGACCTCGCTACCCCCGGGCCCCTTATTGTTATCGCACCCCGTCCTGAACTCGCCTCGTCTTTTGACCACACTACGGACACTCCGAAGGCCCCTGTACCTCTTGCTGGAGCTGTTTCATCACCCGCTTCAGGTGCTGGGGTCTCGGACTCCTTCGATTTGTCTGTTTCTCACTCTCCGCTTCCTTATGCTATGGCAGTTTCTCATCTCTGCCTCCAAGGGAGATTACCTCGTGTTTCTTATTCTCATGTTTCAAAACGTCCCCCCACTTCTGGGGTCCCATCTTCTGCAGCCTCCTCTGTGGTTGCCAATCCCATAGTCACTCCTGTGTCTAATTCTTTTGCTGTCCTTGGCTCTGACGTCCCTACTTCAACACCTCAGTCTGTTCTCGCTTCTTCGTGTTCTCCCTCACGAACCCCAGTTTCGACAAGATCTCGTACGACACCTCCTCCCAATCGTCACTCTACTTCTCAGAAGTCCAAAAAATCTCCTTTAACCCCTCCTTCCCTTCATCCACCTCCACATTTTACCTTCCCAGTCTCTGTACCTGGGTCTTCCCCTTTCACTGGCTCTGTTACAAGTGTGGAGGTTCATCCTCCTCCTCGTACTGTGCCTTCCTCCCCTGTCCCCTCCCAAGTTTCTTCCTCTTCTGCCACCTCCCAGGTTTCTGCCTCTTCTGTCCCCTCCCACACTTCTCCAGTTCCCTCCACCCTTTCGCCCCCCCTACCTTGGTGCAGTCCATTACAGTTCCGATCTTTACTCAAACTACTACTCCTTCCATCTCCAATATTGTCTCCCATACGACGTCTCTGAACTCCAAAACACTTGAAGCAATCTCTAAATATATTACAGAGACCAAACCATCAATGGACACTGATCCACCCTCTGTTTCTTCTTTCCTCTTCTCCATCTGTGCAACTCCTTTCTTCACAACGCACCGTTCCTTCGCTGCTTGAACGTTTTCCGCTGCCACCGCATGTGGACTTTTCTAACCCCTCTAGTCCGTAGGTACCCTTACCTGCGGATTTCTATATCTTTATCGTTGCCAATCATGGCCTATTTACAGTGGAATATACGCGGCCTCAGGGGTAATCGGGGTGAGCTTCAGATGTTGCTCTCCCAGTTTTCCCCTGTTGGTGTTTGCTTACAAGAACCAAAATTACACTCTGCTGTTATCTATCCCATCTCAGGCTATAATTTATTGTATTCCTCGGTTCCTTTTCCTGATGGGACCTTTAATGAAAGTGCCCTTCTTCTACCCACTGATATTCCGTACCATCAGCTATTTGTTCGTACTTCGCTGCATTACACAGCAGCCCGTATCCACTTGCATAGGTGGTATACACTCTTCTTTGTATCTCTCTCCTTCTCGAGCATTATCTATCCCGGATATTGCCTTACTTGTTTCGTCATTACCGACACCACTTCTGTTACTTGGCGATTTTAATGCCCATCATTTCCTCTGGGGGGTCTCACTGTGATTCCCGTGGCATTCAGTTAGAGGCTTTTCTTGCTACCAACCCCCTCCATGTTTTAAATACAGGTACTCACACCCATTTTGATCCTCGTACTCATACTCTCTCTTGCATCGATCTCTCAGTCTGCTCTTCCTCCGCCGCACTAGACTTCACCTGGTCTGTTCTCCCGGATTTACATGACAGCGATCATTTTCCAATCATTCTTACTTCCCCTTCATATTCACCACCTCTTCGTAACCCACGCTGGCAATTTGATCAGGCAAATTGGGACCTTTACTCACAACTAACTGTTTTTAGTGAGGTTCCTTCTTCGTCCTCCATTGATGAGCTTTTACACCTCTTCTCGTCCTCAGTTTTAACCGCAGCTTCTCATTCTATACCCCAAACCTCGGGCAGGCATTCTCAGAAATGCGTGTCTTGGTGGTCTCCTGCTTGTGCTCGTGTAGTACGTTTGAAATGCGCTGCGTGGAGCAGGTACCGGTACAACAGAACCACTGAGAGACTTCTTGATTTTAAGCAGAAGTGTGCGATCGTTCGCCGTGTCATCCATGACGCTAAACGCACTTGCTGGCGAGATTGTCTCCACCATCACCTCTGCTTCCTCTATGAGTGCAGTCTGGAAAAAAGTACGGAAACTGAGTGGTAAATATTCTCCTGACCCGGCTCCTGTTCTGCGGGTTGCCGGTGTTGATATAGCAAACCCTCTAGATGTTGCCATTGAAATTGGCAATCATCTGGTCCGTATTTCTCTGGGGCTCCATCTCTGCCCCTCGTTTCTTTCCTCAAAGTCTGCCAGAGAGTTAGCACCCTTGGACTTTTCTTCTCTCAGAGAAGAACAGTATAATGTGCCTTTTACACTTCAGGAACTGGAGGCAACACTCTCAGCTTGCCGATCATCGACAGCTGGGCCCGACGACATTCATATTCGTATGTTACAACATTTACATCAGTCAGCCCTTGCAGTCCTCTTATGCCTTTTCAATCTTATTTGGTCACAAGGAGTTCTTCCACAGCTGTGGAAATCTGCCATTGTTCTCCCTTTCCGCAAACCGGGTACTACGGGACATGAAGCCTCCCACTATCGTCCCATCGCTCTTACCAGTGCAGTTTGCAAAGTGATGGAACGTCTGGTAAATAGACGTTTAATGTGGTATTTAGAGACACACAACAGTCTCTCCACTCGTCAATATGGCTTTCGTAAGGGCCGTTCTACCATAGACCCCTTACTACGCTTGGATACGTATGTTCGTAATGCCTTTGCGAATAACCACTCAGTTATTGCCATATTTTTTGACCTTGAGAAGGCATATGACACAACTTGGAGGTATAATATTTTGGCCCAAGCCCACTCCTTAGGCCTCCGAGGCAATCTACCATCTTTCCTTAAGAACTTTTTAACTGACAGACATTTCCGTGTTCGAGTCAATAATGTGCTCTCCCCGGACTTTGTCCAAGCTGAAGGTGTCCCTCAGGGATGTGTTCTGAGCACAACACTTTTTCTCCTTGCTATAAATGATTTGGCCTCTGTTCTTCCATCCAATATTTGGTCATCACTCTATGTAGATGACTTCGCTATTGCTTGTGCAGGCGCTGACTGTCACCTCATTACAGTTTCTCTCCAGCATGCGGTCGACCGTGTTTCCAATTGGGCCACCACACATGGGTTTAAATTTTCCAGTACCAAAACTCACCAAATTACTTTCACTAGACGCTCTGTCTTCTCCGATCATCCTTTGTACCTCTATGGCTCCCGTATCCCTGAATGTGATACAGTCAGGTTTCTAGGCCTTCTCTTTGACCGTAGGTTATCCTGGAAACCCCACATTACCTCTCTAAAGGCAACTTGTCACAGCCGGCTGAACCTTCTTAAGACCCTTGCTCATCTTTCATGGGGAGCTGATCGTCGAACTCTCCTTCGCCTACATTCAGCCCTCATTTTATCGAAACTCGATTATGGTGACCAGATCTATTCAGTGGCCTCTCCTGCTACCCTCTCTAGCCTTAACCCCATCCATCACCAAGGATTATGTTTATGCCTTGGTGCTTTTCGCTCTTCCCCTGTTGAGAGCCTCTATGCAGAAGCGAATGTTCCATCCTTGTCTGATCGCCGTGATGCCCATTGCCTTCGCTACTATGTACGCTCTCACGATCTCCGCAATCCTTCCATTTATAGAATGGTCACTGATATTAGTAGACATTCTTTATTTGTTCGCCCGCCCCTGTTTGCTCCGTCCCTTCTCTCTTCGCCTACATTCGCTCTTGTCTTCCCTTCAGTTACCGCCTTTATATGTTCATGTAGCATCTCACTTTTCCCTACCCCCCTGGGAAGTTCCAGCTGTTCGGGTCTGTTCTTTCTCACTTCCTTGCTCGAAAGCTCAACTGCCTATGGTGGCTTCCCGCTCTCTTTTTCTTGACCACTTCCACTCTCATTCTTGTGCCAGCGCCGTGTACACAGATGGCTCTAAATCTTCTAATGGCGTCGGACTCGCAGCAGTGTTTCCGGACAGCATCGTGCGAGGGCATTTACTATCTTCGGCTAGCATTTTTACTGCTGAATTGTATGCCATTCTTGAAGCACTTATTCGTATCGCATCTATGCCTGTGTCATCATTTGTGGTTGTCTCAGACTCCCTTAGTGCTCTACAGGCTATACGGAAATTTGATACACCTCACCCCCCTAGTTCTCCATATCCAACTTTGGCTACGCCGTATCTCTACCAAGCATAAAGATATTGTTTTTTGTTGGGTCCCTGGTCATGTTGACGTACAGGGCAATGAACAGGCAGACACTGCTGCGCGGTCAGCAGTACATGACCTACCAATTTCATATAGAGGTGTTCCATTTCCGGACTATTTTGCTGTAATAGCTACCCACCTTCACACCCGTTGGCAACAACGTTGGTCTGCTCTGCTCAATAACAAACTTTGTTCTATTAAACCGAGTATAGGTTACTGGCCGTCTTCTTGTCACCAGTGTCGAGGTTGGGAGACTACTCTCTCCCGCCTTCGCATTGGCCATACTCGTCTTACTCATGGATATCTCATGGAGAGGCGCCCTGCTCCTCTCTGTGAGAATTGTCAGGTTCCATTATCGGTCAGCCACATTCTGTTAGACTGCCCACTTTATCAACGAGCACGCAGAATTTACCTCCAACGTCGTCTTCGCTCCGCTGCTCTCTCTTTACCTTCCCTTCTCGCTGATGGACCCACCTTTCATCCGGACTCTCTCATTGACTTTTTGACAACAACTGACTTACTCCACAAACTCTGATGATACCTTCAGCCATTTCTACCTCAATCTCTTACTACCTTCTACCCCTGCACTATCCTCTGCCCCTCTGTTTTCTGTAACCTACAAATCATCCCACCCCCCTTCTGCCGCCCAATACCCTCGCTTCCTTCCCTACCCTGCAGTGCTGTATAGCCCATGTGGCTTAGCGCTTCTTTTTTATAATAATAATATGCCGAATAGGTAAAAACTTGTGATTTTGGCTCAAATAGCAATGCTCTTCTTGCTGAATAAGGTAAGCAAAAATTTGTGTATGCAATAATTTCCCAAAAATAATTCTGAACCTAACGAAAAAATATATTTCTTTGTGTTTGTTTATTATTGTATTATTGTTAAGCTATCTAAAATATATTTAGTTGGATTAGGCTAAATTAAATTGCGCTTGACGGTAGTTAGGTAAGTTTTCTAAGGTTCATTTGGTTCAAAATTATTAATTTTTACATTAACATAAAAGAAAAAATATATCTTTAAACGTATAAGAGAAAATTTTAGTAAGGACTTAATTTTAAATGAGTTTTTGCTAACTGACCAATTTTTACTTTCTCGGCACAACATGTATATAATGTATATATACATAATATGCAAAAATTGCGAACAAGAGATACAAGATGCAACAAAATTTTGGGGGTGGGGGAGATTAAAGATAACTCTAGACCTTTCATGTTGCAATCAACACATCAGGATCTTGCAGTGTTGCACAAATGATTAGGAAGTCTAAGTAGAAGTGTTCAAGGGAACAATTCTAGCTAGACTGAGATATCATCAGGTAGACCAGTGCCAGGTACCAGAAAGATGAGCGCAAGATATTAAAAACAGTAGAAGTAGAGGCTTATTTAGTAATGACTTATGAACCACATCATTAGTAACATGACAACTGTCATACAAACATGCCATCAGACTTTATATCATCGCATACAAAGAAAATGGAGAAGCAGCAACAAGTTAAAACCCTCCTATTTCTAGAGGCTGGCCCAATTCACTCTCAGGTAAATGCTGGTTTATCCATACAGCTGACTGGTAGCCGAAAATGAAACTAAATTCGTTAGTGTAGATCTGCATTTACGATAATCCAAGGAGTTCAGGTAGGAATCTAGCTTCAGATTGCTTGTCATGCCGTCCTTCAGTGGTCCGGTGGCCTGGTGGCTAAAGCTCCCGCTCCACACACGGAGGGCCCGGGTTTGATTTCCGGTGGGTGGAAACATTTTGACACATTTCCTAATGCCGGAAAAAAAATCCCCCCCCAGTACCAACAATACCACCAGTCCGATGACATTCTTCTTTGCAAATATACAGGGTCTAAAGCCAGCAACAAACAACAAAATACCTTTCATCCGTGGACTGCTTGCAGAGGCAAAGGCAATGTTCGCGGCTTTCACTGAGACCCACATAAAGGATCACTTGGACAACGAAATATGGATCCCAGGTTACAACCTATACAGATGTGACAGAGTGAACAGGCAAAAGGGGGGGGGGGGGTTGGCCTGTACATTGCAGAGTCACTTGTTTGCACAGAACTGCTTAATGCCTCAAATGATGTAGTGGAAGTTTTAGCAGTAAAGGTCGAGAACCAAAACCTAGTCATTGTGGTAGTCTACAAGCCTCCGGATGCAACATCCCAGCAATTCCAGGAACAGCTGTTAAAAATTGACCACTGTCTGGAAAATCTTCCAGCTCCTGCACCCAACATCTTGCTCCTGGGGGATTTCAACTTAAGGCACCTAAAATGGAGGAATATAGCAAATAATATTGTTGCAGTAATAACACCAGGAGGCAGCTCTGATGAAAACTCACACTCACACGAGCTTTTAAATCTCTGCACAAAATTCAATTTAAACCAGCAAATAATAGAGCCTACTAGACTGGAGAATACACTAGACCTCATCTTCACTAACAATGATGATCTGATAAGAAATGTCACCATATCAAAAACAATATACTCAGATCACAACATAATTGAGGTTCAGACATGTATGCGTGGAGCCCCAGACCGACATAATGAGATTAGTCACGAGGGAGCATTCACCAAATTCAACTTCAATAACAAAAACATAAAGTGGGACCAAGTAAACCAAGTCCTAACCGATATAAGCTGGGAAGATATACTAAGCAACACAGACCCCAACTTATGCCTAGAACAGATTAACTTGGTGGCACTCGATGTATGCACAAGGCTTATTCCTCTAAGAAAAAGGAGGAGTAGATGTAAAATAGAAAGAGACAGGCGCTCCCTTTACAGGCGACGGAAAAGAATAACAGAGCGGCTAAAAGAGGTCAATATATCTGAAATGCGTAGGGAGACACTGGTCAGAGAAATAGCAAGCATCGAACTTAAGCTAAAGGAATCTTATAGGAGTCAGGAATCGCGGGAAGAACTAAAAGCCATAAATGAAATCGAAAGAAACCCAAAGTATTTCTTCTCCTATGCCAAATCAAAGTCGAGAACAACGTCCAGTATTGGGCCCCTACTTAAACAAGATGGGTCCTACACAGATGACAGCAAGGAAATGAGTGAGCTACTCAAGTCCCAATATGACTCAGTTTTTAGCAAGCCGCTAACCAGACTGAGAGTCGAAGATCAAAATGAATTTTTTATGAGAGAGCCACAGAATTTGGTTAACACAAGCCTATCCGATGTTATCCTGACGCCAAATGACTTCGAACAGGCGATAAATGACATGCCCATGCACTCTGCCCCAGGGCCAGACTCATGGAACTCCGTGTTCATCAAGAACTGCAAGAAGCCCCTATCACGAGCCTTTACCATCCTATGGAGAGGGAGCATGGACACGGGGGTCGTCCCACAGTTACTAAAAACAACAGACATAGCCCCACTCCACAAAGGGGGCAGTAAAGCAACAGCAAAGAACTACAGACCGATAGCACTAACATCCCATATCATAAAAATCTTTGAAAGGGTCCTAAGAAGCAAGATCACCACCCATCTAGAAACCCATCAGTTACACAACCCAGGGCAACATGGGTTTAGAACAGGTCGCTCCTGTCTGTCTCAACTATTGGATCACTACGACAAGGTCCTAGATGCACTAGAAGACAAAAAGAATGCAGATGTAATATATACAGACTTTGCAAAAGCCTTCGACAAGTGTGACCATGGCGTAATAGCGCACAAAATGCGTGCTAAAGGAATAACAGGAAAAGTCGGTCGATGGATCTATAATTTCCTCACTAACAGAACACAGAGAGTAGTAGTCAACAGAGTAAAGTCCGAGGCAGCTACGGTGAAAAGCTCTGTTCCACAAGGCACAGTACTCGCTCCCATCTTGTTCCTCATCCTCATATCTGACATAGACAAGGATGTCAGCCACAGCACCGTGTCTTCCTTTGCAGATGACACCCGAATCTGCATGACAGTGTCTTCCATTGCAGACACTGCAAGGCTCCAGGCGGACATCAACCAAATCTTTCAGTGGGCTGCAGAAAACAATATGAAGTTCAACGATGAGAAATTTCAATTACTCAGATATGGTAAACACGAGGAAATTAAATCTTCATCAGAGTACAAAACAAATTCTGGCCACAAAATAGAGCGAAACACCAACGTCAAAGACCTGGGAGTGATCATGTCGGAGGATCTCACCTTCAAGGACCATAACATTGTATCAATCGCATCTGCTAGAAAAATGACAGGATGGATAATGAGAACCTTCAAAACTAGGGATGCCAAGCCCATGATGACACTCTTCAGGTCACTTGTTCTATCTAGGCTGGAATATTGCTGCACACTAACAGCACCTTTCAAGGCAGGTGAAATTGCTGACCTAGAAAATGTACAGAGAACCTTCACGGCGCGCATAACGGAGATAAAACACCTCAATTACTGGGAGCGCTTGAGGTTCCTGAACCTGTATTCCCTGGAACGCAGGCGGGAGAGATACATGATTATATACACCTGGAAAATCCTAGAGGGACTAGTACCGAACTTGCACACGAAAATCACTCACTACGAAAGCAAAAGACTTGGCAGACGATGCAACATCCCCCCAATGAAAAGCAGGGGTGTCACTAGCACGTTAAGAGACCATACAATAAGTGTCAGGGGCCCGAGACTGTTCAACTGCCTCCCAGCATACATAAGGGGGATTACCAACAGACCCCTGGCAGTCTTCAAGCTGGCACTGGACAAGCACCTAAAGTCAGTTCCTGACCAGCCGGGCTGTGGCTCGTACGTTGGTTTGCGTGCAGCCAGCAGTAACAGCCTCTCAGTAGTAGTAACCAGTTACCAGTAACCAGTGTACCTTTGACTCAACGACCAACCGTCTCTGCCTGAGTCACTGTCTGAACTCATATTGCGCTGACCTGGCAGTATTCATAGACCCCCTCACATATGGGTACTGTGGGCGGCCAGTCAGGCAGTTGACGAGAGTGAGCAAGAGTGAGAAGGTTACGGCTGTAAGGGCTCTCTCCACATTATCTGTAATTATACGTACTACCAGCCTACGTGAGTATCACTTTACCCAACCCACGTCGAACTCCCACATGATAAATGGAGACAGCGGTGTGGAGCGTGGATTTAGTTTTACGGGTAATTCAAGACGTTAGAAGACTGTTTGTGAGTAGCCGGCAGGGTCAAAGGTGAACCGTCACCCACCAGCTACCCTCACGCACCCCTCACAGCCACCACCTCCAGCCTGCAAGCCTGTTGCAGCCGTTTCAAGCTTCCTGGCTTAGTTCGTGTGCTAATTGCTTCAATCTCCGAGGGGTTGACCCGGATTTTGCAATTAAGCCAGTCAGTAAGCCAGACTGTGGAAGTGAACGCCAGTCAGCCTATCATCCAGCCTGTCTCCTGTCATCCAACTGCTCCTCCGTGCTTTGTGCATCGTTACACGTCTTCCAGTCAGCCATTCTCGTGGGGTAAGCCAGTCAGCCAACCCAGCTTCTAACCCAGCTGAGAGAGAGAAGTAAGCCACGCAGTAAGAAGTAAGCCAAGTTCCTCTGAAGTATTGTCTATATCGCTTTGTGCTCCCTGTTGGATGCTAAGAGTGGTTTTCACCATTCCTGTGGCATAGAGTGGCTTATCAAGCCACCTTCGTGGGTAGAGTGGGGGTGCGCGCAGTGCGCCAGCGAGAGTCTCCACCCACCACACTCTCTCCACCACTCCCACCACCAACCACCCACCACCAGCCACCCACCTCATCTACCTGTGGTTGTTTGCACCCTTGTACCGGGTCCTAGTACTGTTTTGGCTCACATAATTGGTCAAGAGATTGTAGCTGGCGCCAACGATAAAAGCCAATTATGTGAGTTCACCGAGAAAGCGCATTTCTTCCGACAACAGTGAGTGTAGGAGGCGTCAGTCATCACCGCGCAGGACAACCTACAACCTACCCTCATCACCAGTCATCACCCGTCTACTACTCCAGACTTCAGTGATAATTTTCTTGAGACATTTTTCTTGCATTTAAAGACATTTACGTGTGTGAGACATTTATAGTAAATTGCTTGTGTACTCTAAACCTTGTGTTTTCAGTGTAAACGCAGTATTTCTTTGACTCATTATTTTTACAATATTTTTCAGTGTTTTCACTTATCTTATATTTTTTTATTCTGTGTTTTTCTTTATGCTACTCCTGTCTCTAGTAAGTATTATTGTGTAGTGTACCAGTCAGTCACTCTGTGTGAAGTGATTCAATTTTTTTTTATTGTATTCTTTCAGCGTTGTATTCTCCAGTAATTGTCATTGTATTTCATGCAGTGATATTCACCCCAGTATACTAAATTTTCTATTTATTTCTATGTGTGTCTTTTTTTTTTTGTATGCCAGCAGTGTCTCATTCCTCTAATTTTTTCGCAGACTGTGTACCATTATTTTTGCCAGCAAATTTTTGTCGTATCAGTCACAGCAAGATTTTGTTGTATCAGTCACAGCAGGATTTTGTTGTAAGAATATATTATAATGAAGTGTGCTCCGCCACTGTAAGTGTTATATTACCTGTTTTGTTCCTTTGTTTTATTTTATTCATATTTTTATATTTCTTGAACAAATTCACTCTTGATGCAATTTCAATTACTTTTAACGTAAAGTGTTTTCTTTACTCTTTGAGCAAATTGTTTTGTCTAATTTACAATTAAGAGTTAAAGTGTTCAATCAGTTTTTTTTTTCATATTTTAATTTCATTATTTTACCTGAGTTTTCCCAGTGACACTTTATTGCTGCAGTGATTATTTCTACATCTTATTTTGTTGCACTTGTTCTACAGTGAATTATTTTGTTGCACTTGTTCTGCAGTGAATTATTTTCTTTTATTGATATTTTTATGAATTATATTTTAATTTTGTCTATGCATTCTTAGAAAATACTTAAATTTCCCAGTTAACGATTTAATAATTTTATTTTATACTTTTACATTGATTTAAAACTTAATTAATTAATTTCTTTATTAGCAAGAGTAAAGACAGCTCATTTTGCATTTAATTCAGTCTCCAGTAATATTTTTACTTGTATATTTCAATGTAAATATTTTTTTTCTTGGTCAATAGTCCTTTAAATTGAGTTTTCCTTCCTCTTGCAGTGTATCTTAGACATTATTTTTTATTACTTCTGCAGAATTAGTTGTATATCTTTTATTTCAATTCTAGAATTTTATATCATTTTTATTGTTCATTATTTTTGCCTTATTTGTTCTCGTGCTACTTTGCCATTATGTCTCACATACCGTCAAGTGATACTTTAGTGAATGTCGACACTCAGACCTCTCAGGCTACTGCTGGTCCTGTCATCAGTCCTCACAGTTCCTTACCGACTGACAGACCGACCCAGACACCGAGATATTATAGTTATACTCGTGATTCCCTTGATGCGTTACCTTTATTCAATGGCCATGTACATAGTCTTGAAGCATGGTTTGCAGCCATTCGTTCTCGTGCTAGTGCTCTAGGTGAAGGTCCTCCTTCAGAGGAAAGCCTTATCAGACTTGCTAAAGAAGCTCTTTATCGATCTCCTGCTGCTGTTCACGTTGTTGATCTCCTTGATATGCGAGACTTCAGGAATCTTACTAAGTGGTCACAATATGAGGAACTGATTCGTTCTTTCCTTGTCCCAGTAAAAACAGCTGATCCATATGTCGTTCTTAGGGAACTAGTGAATGCTACACCCATGAGTAATGAATCGTTGAGTGCATTTGCTGTTAGATTAGACAAACTTTTATCATCATTTATCAATGCTGTCCAATCATCATCTTTTCTCCCTGAAGAGGCTAAACCATTTACAGAATCACTTGCTAAAATAGCAGCTTTTGGAGCAATTAAAGAACTAATGCCACCTGCTTCTGTGTGTGCTTATGAGGCTCATCCTCCAACTGTAACGATGGAACCACTTACAGCCTTAAATCATGTACGTTCCTTGTGCCCCCAGGGTACTTTCCCTTGTATTAAAAGTAATGTCACACATATGCCTCAGTCTGCACCACCTCTTGTTTGCGCCACAGAGACAAATCGTGGTCGTCAACCATCTCAGAGATCACCAAGAACCAGTGTACAGAGTCGTTATACACCTCGTAGTATTCATAGTACATTCAGTAACCATAGTCGGCGGAATTGTTACAACTGTGGTTTCCGTGGCCATATTGCAATTAATTGTCCTGATAGTTACCCTAAGAGACGTCGTACTGATGATGAGTACTCAGATCTTCCCTACTGTACTTATCATAGAATACATGGACATGACACATCTGAGTGTAATGCTCTCTATAACCTTCAGTACTCTAGGTCTTTCCGTGGTCGTTCCAACCGCAGAACCCGTAGAGGAAACAGATCTCGTGGTTCTCAAAATAACCAGAACCAGGCTCATTCTTTCAATTCTCAAACTAACCAGAACCAGGCTCGTTCTTCCAATTCGGGGGAATTCGAGCGCCCCAGTCAAACCGTCCCATGGTGACAGTAGGTGATAATGAGTACACCATCCCCGTTCACAATTCCTTTGAAGCCTTAAGCAGTCTCGAGAATGACAACCCTGCTGATGATGTTGCTTCACATGTCTCTGACATAGATGATTTTGGGGATGGAGTAGAACAAGTCTTTTCTGATGACAATCCACCTTTTTGTTTGCACATAACTTCCAATGCAACCATAGGCCCTATAGTGCAAGCATCTGTTTATAATGCGCCCGTTCATTTGTTCATGGACTCTGGTGCGCAAGTCAATATTATTAGGTCTAGTTTGTTTAAGGATAAGAAGTTACGACATGTCCTTCTCGTAGAACCGACTCCTGTGTCCTCCCTTAGTGGAGTATCTGGTTCTCACCTGCGTGTCCGAGGTCGGACTTCCCTAACCTTTTCTATCCAAGGTAGAGACTTCACTGCTTCCTTCCTTGTTGTCGACCAGATTACTTTCCCTGGTGACCTTCTACTGGGATTTGCTTCCATGCGAGACTTACGCATTGTGCTCGACCCTTATCGATGGCATGCACAAATTGACGACTTGATCGTTCCATTCTGGGGTTACCAGCTTGGATCAGAAATCTGTTATACTGCTGCAGAGTATGATGTACGGATTAAGTCCTTACAAGCTAATGCATTCTCCAGTAGCGTACCCAAGCGGTCAGGCACTGGTAATTCTGTCACTCCCATCAGTGTTCCACCTATACCTTCAGATTTGCAGGATAGTCCGATGCCTCAAGTGTCCGAGGACGCTCAGATTGCCTTGAGTGCACAACCTATCCCTGCAATGCCTGCTAGTTCGAGTAGTAGTTTCTCCACAGGGGACGCCTTGTCGGAAAACAATTACTTGCAACTAGTAATGCCATCTCTTGTTGATGTCACATGCCGTCTGCAGAAAGACGTTTCTGTTGCGGCTAGTGCTCTCACTAGAGTGTCTGTAGTTGTTCCTAGTGTTCCAGATGGTGATAACGTCCTAGTTGACAGTGATTCCTGCAAAGTAAAAGGTCTATTTGTTGAACCATCCTTACATGTTGTAAGAGATAGTAAGATCCATTTCTACCTGGCCAACACTTCTGGTCACAGTGTTCGCCTCAGAGCAAATACCAATCTTGTTGACCTTGTTCACTATCCTTACCCTGTTCAGGTAGAGGATGAGTTGTCACCTGACCAGTGGGTCGGTGCTATTTCTGCCGGGGAGACCTCATCCACTTCACTGGATCAATCTGTTCCACCAGTTGAGGAGAAAGACTTAGCTCCCACTGACTTCCCAGATGAAGTCAAGCGTTTGTTGACTCTGTTGAACAAACGTCGTAAAGCCATTGCTTTACCAGGTGAGAAGATGGGTATAACGAACTTATTGTCCCATCGTATTCCACTTGAACCTGGTACTAGACCTATCTACATACCTGCGTACAGAATGCCTCATTCACAAGTTGCTGTCGCAGAAGAATTGATCAATCAAATGCTTGATGATGGAGTTATTGCACCTAGCAATTCACCTTGGAATGCACCCTTGATACTAGTACCTAAGAAGGATGGTACTTGGCGCCCAGTAATTGACTTTAGGAAGTTAAACGCGAAAACCATTCCAGATCGCTTTCCACTCCCTGTACTGGGTGATCTTTTACGTAATATCGGAGATAACAAAGTCTTTTCAACCCTAGATTTGTTACAAGGGTTTTGGCAAGTCCCTCTTCACGAGGACAGCCAAGAGCTAACTGCATTCTCCACTCCTACAGGTCATTATCACTTCCTCCGTATGGCATTTGGATTACGATCTTCCCCTATCACGTTCTCAAGGCTCATGACTAATATCTTTAGAGGTCTCATAGGTAATGCACTTATGGTGTACTTAGATGACGTAATCGTCATGTCTAAAGACGTGGATACACACTTGAAAAGACTTGATGTAGTACTTGGTAAGCTTGAAGAAGCCAATTTAAAGATCAAACTGTCAAAATGTCAATTTTTCAGATCAGAAATTAAGTTTCTTGGTCACGTAGTCACTCCTAGAGGGGTTACGACTGACCAAAGTAAAGTAACTGCAGTACTAAATTTTCCAACTCCCAAAACTGCTGATGCCGTAAGATCCTTTGTGGGCTTAGCAGGTTTTTATAGATCTTTCATTGCCAATTTTTCTTCCATAGCTGCTCCTCTAACTGAGTTGCTTAAGAAAGATGCTCCTTTTGTTTGGACCTTCCGTCAAGAAAGAGCATTCCAAACTCTAAAAGAAAAGCTAACATCTGCTCCAATTTTGAAATTTCCAGATTTTTCTAAGCCCTTCTATCTGACAACTGATGCTAGTTCAATTGGCATAGGTGCCGTACTAGCTCAGAAGACCGATGGCAAGTACAACGCAGTTGCATTTGCTAGCCGAGTCCTTACGAAGGCTGAACGTAATTATACAGTAACTGAGCAAGAAGCTTTAGCAATAGTATGGTCTTTAAAGCACTTCCGAGACATTATTTATCAGTACTCTGTTCATGTCTTGACAGATCATGCTCCACTGATACCCTTATTCCAGAACAAACAACCTACTGGAAGGTTAGCTAGATGGACCTTGACTATCCAAGAGTTCAATCCCACCTTTGAGCATTTACCTGGCAAGTCAAATGTAGTCGCAGATGCCTTATCGCGACATGTTAGTATAGTAACTGCAGACCCTCCATTTAGTGCTGAAGATGTAAAGAATGCTCAACGAACAGATCCCATGTGGTCTGGTGTGATTCGATTCCTGCTCCAGGAAGATCTTATTCTGACTGTGAAGCCACCAGCACCCATCAGTGACTTTGTCATGAACCAAGAATTACTGTATCGAACAGCCGAGTTGGGTACTCCTAGCAGAAGAGTATACCAGTTAGTAATTCCACAGTCACTAGTGAATGTAGCCTTACAGCTAGTTCACGATGTACCAGGTGTTGCACACCCTGGTATGGATCGTTCAGTAAAACAAGCCAGATTGAAATACTTTTGGCCTCGTATGGCAACTGATATTTCTGAGTATGTTAAGAAATGTAGTGTCTGCATGCAACATAAAGGCAATGCTAATGGTCCTAATCCAATCCAAGTGTATCCAACTACTAGCGAACCTTGGGAAAGAGTTGCGCTAGATTTGTTAACTAATTTCCAATGTTCCCTCCAAGGTAACAAACATCTGTGTGTTATGGTAGACCATTTCACCAGATATTGTGAGTTAGTTCCTATTGCAGATAAGACTGCCGAGACAGTAGCTAAAGCGTTTAAAGAACGCATTATCTGCAGGCATACCACCCCTAAGTCCCTAGTAACAGATAATGGAGGTGAATTCTGTAATGAAATTCTTGAAAATTTGTGTACCTTGTACAAGATCTCTAAATCCACCATTGTTCCTCATCATCCTGCCAGCAATGGGTTAGCGGAACGAACCAATAAGAAAGTACTTGATGTCTTGAGAGCCACTATCAATCCCAACAGTGAAACTTGGGATGAAGTTATACCTGATGTGCAGTGTGCTATAAATTCTGCTTACAATGTTTCTATAGGTGACACTCCACATTATGCATTGTATGGTGTAGATAAACGTTTGCCTTATGAGTTGTTATATTCTAATCCGAAACCAAATTACAACCCTGATGATTTCATAGCAACTCGTACCAGCTTAGCTCAAAGTGTTTTTAGAAGAATCCGTGAAACACTTCATAAATCAACAGCTGAATTTACAAGAGTCGCAAACACTCGAGCAAAGCCATCCAAAATCAAAGTAGGTTCGAGAGTTATGCTGATTAACTTTAACAAAACGTCTGCAATGCCAAAGCTTGATCAAAAGTTTGTTGGTCCTTATCGAGTAGTTGAACATATCACTGGTAATAAGTATAAGGTTAGAGAGATTAGTACTGGTCAGTATAAAGAATCGCATTTGGATCATATGAAGTTAGTATGTGATGATAATGATGTTCCAACCCAGACTAATGTGACAGACTCTGACAATCCTCCTGATCCTGTACTCTCTTCCTCTGATACTCAGTCAGACGATCAACCTGAATGTCGTTATTCCCTACGTACACGACAGGTATTGAGAAATCCTCAAGTATCATTTGTAACTTCCAATTCAGATTTGCCTCAAATACAGCATGAGTTAGCCAATGCTACAGAGTTTGATCCTCCCAGAGATGACACCCATTCTGCATATGTCAATCTTACCCTAGCAGAGTTGGGGTTAAATGTAAATAACCTGTATAGATGAATAATTACAGTATCAACTTATCAGTATTCAAGATTTTTTTTTTTTGTGTTCATGTTCTCTCCGCATTCTGAGAGTTAACAGTCTAGATTTGCGTGCACCGAATCTGCCTTTCTGTTAAACACTCTTTCTTTGTATATATTCCTTCCTCAGAATCCGTAGATCACATGAATACAGATCGATCGATCAAAATTTTTTTTTTATCACTTGTAATCTCAACGTTGAGTTCGTTGTTCATTTGTTGAGTTTTAAGTTGTACTATAGTATACCTTGTATTGCATTACAGTTTCAGTTACGTAAGCTTTCATTCCAATGTTCTACTTATGTATGTTATAATGTTTAATTGTTGTGTACTTTGACATTGTATAGAATCAGCCCAAGCCGTATACCTGCCATCTCTAGTTTGTATTAGTTGTATGTCGGGACGACATACGTTAGCGTCGCCGAGCTCTCAGTAGTAGTAACCAGTTACCAGTAACCAGTTGTACCCGTTGACTCAACGACCAACCGTCTCTGCCTGAGTCACTGTCTGAATTCATATTGTGCTGACCTCAGCAGTATTCAAAGACCCCCTCACATATGGGTACTGTGGGCGGCCGGCTCAGTCAGTGTTACGAGTGTGAGCAAGGAGATAGGTACGGCTGTAAGGGCTCTCTCCACATATCTGTAATTATACGTAATAACAGCCTACGTGAGTATTTCTTACCTAATCCACGTATCGAACTCCCACATGATACCAACGTACGAGCCACAGCCCGGCTGATCAGGAACTGACTTTAGGTGCTTGTCCAGTGCCAGCTTGAAGACTGCCAGGGGTCTGTTGGTAATCCCCCTTATGTATGCTGGGAGGCAGTTGAACAGTCTCGGGCCCCTGACACTTATTGTATGGTCTCTTAACGTGCTAGTGACACCCCTGCTTTTCATTGGGGGGATGGTGCATCGTCTGCCAAGTCTTTTGCTTTCGTAGTGAGTGATTTTCGTGTGCAAGTTCGGTACTAGTCCCTCTAGGATTTTCCAGGTGTATATAATCATGTATCTCTCCCGCCTGCGTTCCAGGGAATACAGGTTTAGAAACCTCAAGCGCTCCCAGTAATTGAGGTGTTTTATCTCCGTTATGCGCGCCGTGAAAGTTCTCTGTACATTTTCTAGGTCGGCAATTTCACCTGCCTTGAAAGGTGCTGTTAGAGTGCAGCAATATTCCAGCCTAGATAGAACAAGTGACCTGAAGAGTGTCATCATGGGCTTGGCCTCCCTAGTTTTGAAGGTTCTCATTATCCATCCTGTCATTTTTCTAGCAGATGCGATTGATACAATGTTATGGTCCTTGAAGGTGAGATCCTCCGACATAATCACTCCCAGGTCTTTGACGTTGGTGTTTCGCTCTATTTTGTGGCCAGAATTTGTTTTGTACTCTGATGAAGATTTAATTTCCTCATGTTTACCATATCTGAGTAATTGAAATTTCTCATCGTTGAACTTCATATTGTTTTCTGCAGCCCACTGAAAGATTTGGTTGATGTCCGCCTGGAGCCTTGCAGTGTCTGCAATGGAAGACACTGTCATGCAGATTCGGGTGTCATCTGCAAAGGAAGACACGGTGCTGTGGCTGACATCCTTGTCTATGTCGGATATGAGGATGAGGAACAAGATGGGAGCTAGTACTGTGCCTTGTGGAACAGAGCTTTTCACCGTAGCTGCCTCGGACTTTACTCTGTTGACGACTACTCTCTGTGTTCTGTTAGTGAGGAAATTATAGATCCATCGACCGACTTTTCCTGTTATTCCTTTAGCGCGCATTTTGTGCGCTATTACGCCATGGTCACACTTGTCGAAGGCTTTTGCAAAGTCTGTATATATTACATCTGCATTCTTTTTGTCTTCTAGTGCATTTAGGACCTTGTCGTAGTGATCCAGTAGTTGAGACAGACAGGAGCGACCTGTTCTAAACCCATGTTGCCCTGGGTTGTGTAACTGATGGGTTTCTAGATGGGTGGTGATCTTGCTTCTTAGGACCCTTTCAAAGATTTTTATGATATGGGATGTTAGTGCTATTGGTCTGTAGTTCTTTGCTGTTGCTTTACTGCCCCCTTTGTGGAGTGGGGCTATGTCTGTTGTTTTTAGTAACTGAGGGACGACCCCCGTGTCCATGCTCCCTCTCCATAGGATGGAAAAGGCTCGTGATAGGGGCTTCTTGCAGTTCTTGATGAACACAGAGTTCCATGAGTCTGGCCCTGGGGCAGAGTGCATGGGCATGTCATTTATCGCCTGTTCGAAGTCATTTGGCGTCAGGATAACATCGGATAGGCTTGTGTTAATCAAATTTTGTGGCTCTCTCATAAAAAATTCATTTTGATCTTCGACTCTCAGTCTGGTTAGCGGCTTGCTAAAAACTGAGTCATATTGGGACTTGAGTAGCTCACTCATTTCCTTGCTGTCATCTGTGTAGGACCCATCTTGTTTAAGTAGGGGCCCAATACTGGACGTTGTTCTCGATTTTGATTTGGCATAGGAGAAGAAATACTTTGGGTTTCTTTCGATTTCATTTATAGCTTTTAGTTCTTCCCGCGATTCCTGACTCCTAAAGGATTCTTTTAGCTTAAGTTCGATGCTTGCTATTTCTCTGACCAGTGTCTCCCTGCGCATTTCAGATATATTGACCTCTTTTAGCCGCTCTGTTATTCTTTTCCGTCGCCTGTAAAGGGAGCGCCTGTCTCTTTCTATTTTACATCTACTCCTCCTTTTTCTTAGAGGAATAAGCCTTGTGCATACATCGAGTGCCACCGAGTTAATCTGTTCTAGGCATAAGTTTGGGTCTGTGTTGCTTAGTATATCTTCCCAGCTTATATCGGTTAGGACTTGGTTTCACTGCTGGCGAATTGTTCATTCGATTTACTGCCTGCCAACAAAGATTCACTAATTAATAATCTTGAGGTTAATGATGAGCTTGGGGAAAATGATCACAAATCACTTAGTTTCAATATATTATGGAATTACCCAGTAAACTGTAATCAAGTCTCTGTCCCAGACTTTCGATTGGCTGATTTCATGGGACTGAAAAATTACCTGGGTGGGCTAAATTGGGATGATCTGACTATGGGTCAGGTAGGTGGTGTTGGTTGCCAATATGACGCTTTTCAGAGCATAGTTCCAGCTGCCCAGACAACTTTTGTTCCGAGTAGGGAAATTAGATCTAACAAAAATGATCCCAAATGGATGAACAATAGATTAAAACATCTCACTGGTCAAAAGAGAGACATTTATAGGCGTATCAAAAGAGGGGATGGGTAGTTAATAAATCAGTGTATTCAATTAAAAAGAGAAATAAAAAAAAGGAATAAGAAAAGCAAAAAGGGATTATGAGGCTAAGGTCACAAGGGATTCGAAGACTAACCCAAAAGGGTTCTTTCAAGTATACAGAAGTAAGATTAGAGACAAGATAGGCCCGTTTAAGAGTAGCTCAGGTCAGATCACTGACAGTGATAGGGATATGTGTGAAATTTTCAATTCTTACTTCCTCTCAGTTTTTACTCAGGAAGCTACTAGCGAAATTCCAGAAATAATAAATTATGTAGAACATGGCGATAATAAACTCTGCACGATTGCAGTAACTAGTGACATGGTCCTCAGACAAATAGAGAAATTAAAACCTAACAAATCCACAGGACCTAGTGAATTGTTTGCAAGGGTGTTAAAGGAATGTAAAGAGGAAGTTTTCAAACCTTCGGCTAATCTTTTCAACATATCACTACAAACTGGCATAGTGCCTGATAAGTGGAAAATGGCAAATGTAATACCTATTTACAAGGCAGGTGACAGGTTCTTAGCTTCGAACTATAGACCAATAAGCCTTACCTCCATAGTGGAAAAATTTATGGAATCAATAATTGCCGAAGCAATTCGTAGCCATCTTGATAGGCATAAATTGATAAATGAATCTCAACACGGTTTTACTAAAGGGCGTTCCTGTCTTACGAATTTGCTAACTTTTTTCGCTAAGGTGTTTGAGGAGATAGATCATGGTAATGAATATGATATTGTGTATGTGGACTTCAGTAAGGCTTTCGATAGAGTTCCACATCAGAGACTTTTGAGGAAACTTAAGGCACATGGAATAGGAGAAATTTTTTCCTGGGTAGTGGTTGACAAATAGGTAGGAAAGAGTTTGCATAAATGGGGAGAAATCAGAATGGGGGCACGTCACAAGTGGTGTTCCACAGGGGTCAGTGTTGGGACCCTTGTTGTTCACAATTTACATAAACGATATAGATGAGGGAATAAATAGCGACATAAGCAATTTGCTGATGACACCAAAATAGGCCGTCCAATTCATTCTATTAAGTACATTAGTGCACTCCAGGATGATCAACTATGGCGCACCAAACTGAGGCATCTCCTGCTACAGGAGCTGCTAATTGCTGATCTCCGATTAGGCTCCTTCGTAATGTGGAAGGAATAACATCAGAGTAATCAGACCAGCAGTCTCATGAAGCAGGTGGTGCACTGGGTTTGTCTCAGGGCGAGTCTGCTTCATTGGCGCTTGAGTTAGCCAAACTCAATCTTGAAACAACCAAGGAGCAGCAAGCATTTGCTAAGGAGGAGTTTGACAGAGAACGAGAGGAGGCACTTTAAACAGACTGTGTATGACTACTTTAGTGTGCAAAAGGCAGTGCAGCTAGTTCTTCATTTTGGTGAACCCCGAGCCTGAACAGTTTTTTGAGACATTTGAAAACCAAGCTCGAGCCTTAAAATGACCGGAAGTGCATTGGGCAGCATTGATGCATACAGCGTTGTACGGTAAGGCACAGGAGTTTGCATCTGTGTTGAATTTTGACCATTTTGTCAACTATCGGATGGTTAAAACCACGGTTCTTACTGCTGATCAGTGTATTCCCGCCAAGTACAAGAAGGAAATCAAATTAGGCAAGCGTCAGCTGAGTCAGTCTTATGAAGACTTTGTAAGGCAGCAGTTGAAATCCCTTACCAAGTGGTACAAGGCGAGTGGTGTTGCCAACTTCAGTGATCTAGTTCAGTCACTTTTGATGGATAACCTGCTGGAATCTGTTGAACCAGAGGTTAGAGTCTTTCTTGAAGATCATTCGCTGACCACTGCCTTAGAAGCAGCCAGGTTGGCTGACACTTATGAGACTAGCCGCTCCTTGTCCGAGCGGTCGTATCTTTCTTCCCAACGGCGTGGCATGTGTAGAGATCGTCAGAGAAGAGTTCCTGACTGGAGGACGAAGTGGCAGGACGAAGGTGAACGACGACGCCAACCAACTAAGTCACCTGGTGAGTCACGATATCCAACTCACGGTCAACCTGGTGAGTGACATCAAACTCATGCTCAATACGGTGAACAACGACGTCAGTGCACAGACTGGTGCCAACCACAAAATCAGCGGGGAGCCAAAGTAAAACTGAGGTAACCTGCTTTCGTTGCCATAAACCCGGCCATGTTAAAGTCTAACACGTAAAGTCTAACTGCCCAGCTAAACCCCAGCTGTTAGGTAAAATAAGAATCCTCCTGTTTGAGATGAACCAGGAAGAATCAGAGTGTGATATGGCCCCATAGTACAGTACTTGCCATATCTCCCTTCAGGAGAGTTCAGAGCAAACTGAAGTAAGAACATTTAGGGATACCGGGGCTTATTGTCCCCTAATAAGAAAGGGAGTACTTCCCCTCTCTGAAAAAAGAAGTCATTGCAATCATCAGTTCTTTTAGAAGCATTTAGAGGAGCAGTATTTTCTGTCCCTCTACGTAGAATATACGTGCAGAGTATATGTTACACTGGATATTTTACTCTAGGTGTTTCTGAGGGATTTCCTATGAAAGATGCCGTGTTATTACTGGGTAATAACATTATTAATTCCACCAAGTGTCCAGAACCTGTAATGACTAATTCTCCTATGTTGGCCACAACTTGGGCAAAATCCCAATGGATATCTGTTGAGAATGCTGACCCATCCTTGGACGACTCTGATCTAGGACTAGACAATATGTTTTACGAGGAAAACTGGTCAGAGCCTCGTAAATTTAGTGAACAGACCTAGACCAAGCCTTCCTATTCCAGGGTTCCAGGATTGCAGATATCTGTTTCCATGCCTGAGGGACTGTCCTTTCGGGAAGAACAGCGAAAAGACCCTTCCTTGAATTTCGCTTTTCAGGCAGCCATGGGTGAATCCCACTCAGATCACCCAGTCAAATATAAAATTAAAAACGATTTCTTAATCTGCACAGAGACTGGTAACGAGGTAGAGGGACGGCAAAAGACAGACTGGTAATTCCTAAAAAGTTTAGATCACAAATATTAAATATAGCTCACAATTCTTCGTTAGGAGACACTTAGGAATTACCAAAACCTTATATAGAATACTAAAAGAGTTTTACTAGCCAAAAATAAGGGAAGATGCGAAAAATCACATCCGCTGTTGTAGGAATGTCGGAAAGTAGAAAAGCGTAGACACCCCATTAAACCTGCACCACTCCATCCCATACCTGCAGACGGATAACCGTTAGCAGAGTTAATCATTGACTGTGTAGGTCCATTACCTAAGTCCAAGTCTGGGAACCAGTACTTATTCACTATTATGGACAAAGCTACTAGGTATCCAGAAGCAGTCCCAATGTGCAGTATCAATACCAAAGCCATTCTTAAAGCCCTAACTAAATTTATATCCTGCTCTGGCATTCATAAGTCTTTAGAGTGACCAAGGTACTAATTTTACTGCCAAAGCTTTTAGGGAAGCATCAACTCGGCTAGGAAAAATTCGTAACTTATCCACTGCCTATCATCCTCACTCCCAAGACGCCTTGGAAAGATTCTATTAGACATTAAAACCATGATGAGAACATTTTGCATGCATTTTCTTGCAGACTGGGATGAATTACTACCCATGTTGCTGTTTGCAATGAGAGAAACTGTGCAGGAGTCCACAGGGTACAGTCCGTTTAAGCTGATCTTTGGGCGCAATGTACAAGGTCCTCTTTGGGTGCTTAAGGAAGGATGGATGGGAGAAGACGCCTGCATAACACTTTACAACCCTTCTCCATGCTTGCAGGTGGCACGTCAGTTGGCTCAAAATACAATAAAACAGAGGTATGACATAAACCCAAAGTTCCGCTCCTTCCATCCAGGAGGGAAGGTGCTGGTACAGGAGCCTATACCTGGCCACACCTTAAAAGCTAGATTTACAGGACCTATGCAAATTGTAAGTAAACTCTCTGATGTAAATTATGTGGTAGCTCCCCTTGATAAGCCCCCAAAGAGTACAACTTACCACATAAATCAGATTAAAGTATTTAACAGTCCAAAGTCCCAGTAATGACTCTGTCCTCTGCCTCTGTAGACGACCCTGACTCCTTCCTCTCCATTGAAGACAATGCTAGACTCTAGGAGGACATCAATCATATCTTTAAATGGGACGCAAAAAAAAAAAAATGAAGTTCACTGAAGAGAAATTGCAATTATTCCGATATGGAAAACGCGAGGAAATTAAATCTATATCGCAGTATAAAGCAAATTCCAACCACACAATAGAGCAAAAAACTAATATAAAGGGCCTGGGAGTGATAATGTCAGAGGATCTCACTTTCAAAGACCATAACATTGTATCAATCACATCTGCTAGAAAAAAATGACAGGATGGATAATGAGAACCTTCAAAACTAGAGATGCCAAGCCCATGATGGCACTCTTCAGGTCGCTTGTTCTAACTAAGCTGGAATATTGCTGCACACTAACAGCACCTTTCAAGGCAGGTGAAACTGCTGATCTAGAAAATTACAGAGAACCTTCACGGCGTGCATAAGTGAGATAAAACACCTAAATTACTGGGAATGGTCGAAGTTCCTCAACTTGTTTTCCCTGGAACACAGGAGAGAGAGATACATGATTATATGCACTTTGAAATTCCTAGAGGTATTAGTACTAAATTTGCGCATGAAAATCACTCCCTATAAAAGCAGAAGACTCGGCAGGTGATGAAACATCCCCCTAATGAAAAGCAGGGGTGTCATTAGGACGATAAGAGACAATGCAATAAGTGTCAGGGGCCCAAGACTGTTCAACTACTTCCCAGTATACATAAGGGGGATTACCAATCCATCCCTGGCTCTCTTCAAGAAGGTGCTGGACAGGCAACTAAAGTCAGTACCTAATCTGCTGGGCTGTGGTTCATACGTCTTTTTACATGTGGCCAACAGTAATAGCCTGATTGATCAGGCCCTGATCCACCAGGGGTTTGGAGGCATTGACCCCCTAAACCCTCTCCAGGTATACTCCAGATATAACAAGTGGCTTTCTATATAGTAGTACAGTGGACCCTCGGTTTTCGAGCTTAATCTGTTCCAAAAGGTTGCTCTAAATCCGAAATATTCGAAAATCAAATTAATATTTCTCATAAAACATAATGTAAACCCAATTAATCCGTTCCACACACCCAAAAATATTCACATAAAAATAATTTTTTAAAGATTAACTATAGTTTTACCTACACAAAGCAATTATAAATAAATATAAATAAATAGTATAAACATTACATACCTATATTGAAGACTCTTCTTGGCGTATGGAAGACAGGGAGGAGGAGAGAGGGAGGATTTATTGTTTGGAAGGGGAATCCCCCTCTATAAGGACTTCACTGTGTATGCCACTATGCTTGTTAAATCTCTCAAACCAGCCTTTGCTGGCCTTAAATTCACCAACAGCAGCACTCATTCCAGACATTTTGTTCACGAGATCGGCATGCAACTGCCATACCTTCTCACAAATTATCCCCTCCGAAATACTATCTCCCATTAACTGTTTCTCTTTCACCCACACCAACAGCAACTTCTCCACATCCTCGATTGTTTGTGATCCCTGTTTCGTTAGCATTTTCACCCCTTTCGCACCTTTAGCTTCCTTTGGCCCCATGGTGGCTTATTTCACAGTCACAATCAATAAACAAGTACCAAAATGAATGGATGAATGGATGAACATGCAGAGTATTCCTTACTCAACGAGAGATAGGCAGACTGAGTGTGATACGTGTGAGGGAGTTTACCTGGAGTTTACCTGAAGAGGGTTTCGGGGGACAATGCCCCCACGGCTCGGTCTGAGACCAGGCCTCATGGTGGATCAGGGTCTGATCAACCAGGCTGTTACTGCCGGTTGCACACAAACTGACGTATGAACCACAGCCCAGTTGGTCAGATACTGACTTTAGTTGCCTGTATAATGCCTTCTTGATGACAGCCAGGGGTCTATTGGTAATTCCCTATATGTATGCTGGGAGACAGTTGAACAGTCTTGGGCCCCAGTCACTTATTGTGTTGTCTCTCAGTGTACTCGTGGGGCCCCTGCTTTTCATCGGGGAAATGTTGTATCTCCTGATGAGTCTTTTGCTTTCATAGGGAGTAATTTTTGTGCCGTCACCGACGGGGTGGACGTGTCTCAAACACTCGAAATCCGGGACGAAATTTCGCTGAAAAAACTGCTCTCAATCCAAATTACTCAATTTCCGGAACGCTCGAAAACTGAGGGTCCACTGATTGTCACTGATGTCCGCTAGGCCTGTACATGTACATGTACTTGTAGAAATAAAGGTATTATATTATTATTTATTATATTAATGTTGGTAAAGAAAGGGAGGCAGGAAGTGAGGATGAACCAGACGTTAGTCTGGTGAAGGCAAGTGAGGCAGTGGGTAGAATGGAAGGGGGTTAAGCAGCTGGAGTAGATGGAATTAAGACAGAAATGTTATAAACAAGTGAGAAAAAACGTAGCTATGAAGGTGCATATGTCCCATATATGCATGAAGCAGCTTCTTACAGTGAATCTCTGGCTGCTCTTCTTCATTTATATTTTGCCTAATATTAATTAATGTGTGTGTGTGTGTGTGTGTGTGTGTGTGTGTGTGTGTGTGTGTGTGTGTGTGTGTGTGTGTGTGTGTGTGTGTGTGTGTGTGTGTGTGTGTGTGTGTGTACTCACCTAATTGTAGTTGCAGGGGTCGAGACTCAGCTCCTGGCCCCGCCTCTTCACTGAACGCTACTAGGTCCTCTCTCTCCCTGCTCCATGAGCTTTATCATACCTCGTCTTAAAGCTATGTATGGTTCCTGCCTCCACTACATCGCTCGCCAGACTGTTCCACTTCCTGACCACTCTATGACTGAAGAAATGCTTCCTAACATCCCTGTGACTCATCTGAGTCTTCAACTTCCAAGAGTGACCCCTTGTTTCTGTGTCCCCTCTCTGGAACATCTTGTCTCTGTCCACCTTGTCTATTCCACGCAGTATTTTGTATGTCGTTATCATGTCTCCCCTATCCCTCCTGTCCTCCAGTGTCGTCAGGCCGATTTCCCTCAACCTTTCTTCATAGGACATTCCCCTTAGCTCTGGAACTAACCTTGTCGCAAACCTTTGCACTTTCTCTAATTTCTTAACGTGCTTGACCCGGTGCGGGTTCCAAACTGGTGCTGCATACTCCAGTATGGGCCTGACGTACACGGTGTACAGTGTCTTGAAAGATTCCTTACTTAGGTATCGGAATGCTAATCTCAGGTTTGCCAGGCGCCCATATGCTGCAGCAGTTATCTGGTTGATGTGTGCTTCCGGAGACGTGTTCGGTGTTATACTCACGCCAAGATCTTTCTCCTTGAGCGAGGTTTGCAGTCGTTGGCCACCTAGCCTATACTCTGTCTGCGGTCTTCTTTGCCCTTCTCCGATCTTCATGACTTTGCATTTGGCAGGGTTGAATTCGAGAAGCCAGTTGCTGGACCACGTGTCCAGCCTGTCCAGGTCTCTTTGAAGGCCTGCCTGATCCTCATCTGATTTAATTCTCCTCATTAACTTCACATCATCTGCGAACAGGGACACCTCTGAGTCTATCCCTTCCATCATGTCATTCACATATACCAAAAATAGCACTGGTCCTAGGACCGACCCCTGTGGGACCCCGCTCGTCACAGGTGCCCACTGTGATACCTCATCACGTACCATGACTCGTTGTTGCCTCCCTGTCAGGTATTCTCTGATCCATTGAAGTGCCCTTCCCGTTATACGCGCCTGATCCTCTAGTTTCTGCACTAATCTCTTGTGAGGAACTGTGTCGAAGGCCTTCTTGCAGTCCAAGAAGATGCAATCAACCCACCCCTCTCTCTCGTCTCTTACTTCTGTTACTTTATCATAAAACTCCAGAAGGTTTGTGACACAGGATTTGCCTTCCATGAAACCGTGCTGGTTGTCATTTATACTTTTGTTCCGTTCCAGGTGCTCCACCACTCTCCTCCTGATAATCTTCTCCATGACTTTGCATACTATACACGTCAGTGACACTGGTCTGTAGTTTAGCGCCTCTTTTCTGTCTCCTTTTTTAAAAATGGGAACTACATTTGCCGTCTTCCATACCTCAGGTAGTTGCCCAGTTTCAAGGGATGTGTTGAAGATTGTGGTTAATGGGACACACAGCATTTCTGCTCCCTCTCTAAGGACCCACGGGGAGATGTCCGGTCCCATTGCCTTTGAGGTATCAAGGTCACTTAGCAGCTTCTTCACCTCCTCCTCAGTTGTGTGTATGTCATCCAGCACTTGTTGGTGTATTCCCTGTTGGTGTCCCCCTCTGTCCTGTCTTCCCAGAGTCCTTCCTGTCTCCACTGTGAATACTTCCTTAAATCTCTTGTTGAGCTCCTCACATACCTCTTGATCGTTTCGTGTGAGTTCCCCACCTTCTTTCCTCAGCCTGATCACCTGGTCTTTGACTGTTGTCTTTCTCCTAATGTGGCTATACAGCAGTTTTGGGTCAGACTTGACTTTTGATGCTATGTCGTGTTCATACTGTCGCTGGGCCTCCCTCCTTATCTGTGCATACTCGTTTCTGGCTCTTCGACTGATCTCCTTATTTTCCTGGGTCCTTTGCCTTCTGTACCTCTTCCATTCTCTAATACACCTAGTTTTTGCCTCCCTACACCTTCGGGTAAACCAAGGACTCACTTTGGTCTTCCCATTAATTCTGTTGCACTTGGGAACAAACCTTTCCTCTGCCTCCTTGCATTTTGTTGTTACATATTCCATCATTTCGTTTACTGACTTTCCTACCAGTTCTCTGTCCCACTGAACCTCCCGCAGGAAGTTTCTCATACCTGTGTAGTCCCCCCTTTTATAGTTTGGCTTTTCCCAATCGACTCCTGTTACCCTCTCCACTTGCAGCTCTACTATGTAATCAAAACTCAGAACCACGTGTGCTGTCCAAGGGGTCTCATATGTACTCACCTAATTGTTAGGCTATTCCACTTCCTGACAACTCTATGACTGAAGAAATATTTCCTAACTTCCCTGTGACTCATCCGAGTCTTCAACTTCCAATTGTAACCCTTTGTTTCTGTGTCACATCTCTGGTACATCCTGTCTCTGTCTACCTTATCTATTCCACGCAGTATTTTGTATGTTGTTATCACGTCTCCCCTTAACCCTCCTGTCCTCCAGTGTCGTCAGTCTGATTTCCCTCAACCTTTCTTCGTAGGACATTCCCCTAGCTCCGGAACTAGCCTTGACGTGCTTGACCAGGTGTGGGTTCCAAACTGGTGCTGCATACTCCAGTATGGGCCTGACGTACACAGTGTGCAGTGTCTTGAACGATTCCTTACTAAGGTATCGGAATGCTATTCTCAGGTTTGCCAGGCGCCCATATGCTGCAGCAGTTATCTGGTTGATGTATGCCTCCAGAGATGTGCTCGGTGTTATACTCACCCCAAGATCTTTCTCCTTGAGTGAGGTCTGCAGTCTTTGGCCACCTAGCCTATACTCTGTCTGCGGTCTTCTTTGCCCTTCCCCAATCTTCATGACTTTGAAATAATATATATATATATATATATATATATATATATATATATATATATATATATATATATATATATATATATATATATATATATATATATATACATTGGCAGACACCTACTTGCCATACTCCGTAGCTGAAGGGGGTGGAGCTGCCAGCCACAGGGAGACCCAGAAGGTCTGCAAATATGACGACCTTTCCCCTTGCTATAACTTCATTCCAATAGGGTCTGAGACCCTTGGAGCATGGGGCAAGTTCCTGAAAGAGCTGGGTGAAAAACTCATCATAGAAACCAAGGACCACAGGGCGGCCAGCTTCCGCTTTCAGAGACTCAGTGTTGCGATCCAGAGGGGAAATTTTCTCTCTGGACCACAACACTCTGAAAGAGAGAGCTGGTCGCCCTGTAGTCCTTGATTTCTATGATAAGCTTTTCACCCAGCTCTTTGAGGAACTTTAGAGCACACATACCCCATGCTTCAAGGGTCTCCGACCCTATTGGGATGAAGTTATAGCAAGGGGGAAGGTCGTCATATTTGCGGATCTTCTGGGTTTCCTTGTGGCTGGCAGCTTCACCCCCTTCAGCTACGGAGTATGGCAAGTAGGTGTCTGCCAATGTGGCGGCACAGGTGTAGTCCCAGGCAATCTGCTTTCTATCCTTCCAGAGTAGCATAGTGGCTCCATCAGGACGCTTTTAACTTCCGTCTATGTATACTATATATATATATATATATATATATATATATATATATATATATATATATATATATATATATATATATATATATATATATATATATATTTACATGGAGTTTTTCGAGGCTAGGTTCGTTAGGATCAGATTGCTCAGTTGGGGAGATAATGGATTGCCAATGGCCAGGTAAACTCCAGGTAATTCCCTGCCTTTGAGCATATTTTCCCTCAAACTCTGTTCTTGAATATAAGGTATGGCAGCATGGCTATTCTTTATGCTTCAAGGACTGACCTCCTATTACGTCTAATGAACTGATCATGCCAAAACTTATTATTTTACTGTCTCCAGTATTACATTGCTTGTATTCGACTGATGATGCCAACTGTGCGGACGAAACGTTTCATCAATCAAGTTATTCAAGCACTGAATATGTGTTATATTGTTTTTGTATTCACATGTTGTTAGGTTTTCACTTCAACTAGATATCCTCTACCTATGACGATGACTTTTGACTCTAGTTTCCTGCCTCTGCATTAGACTGATCGAAGCTTCTGAACTGAACACTTTTATTCAAGGCTGAAGGACTGATTACCTCATCTCTGGTTGGCTTCAGTTCATAACCTTTGCACTACATTGAAAATCAACTGGCTGGTAGTGTATAATTTTTCCATTATATATTTTCCACGAGACTGCCACGTGACAGAGCCATAACATAAGCGCATCTCCAGTTCACAGCGTCCTTCACCGTCTACTAATAATCATACCAGTTACTAATAATAGTACCACCGCTACAAGTATGTTGTCCTCTCATAATATTCATGTAATCTCAGGGATTCCACAGATACCTGGAGTTTACCTGGAGAGATGATACTTTCGCGGGGGTCAACTGGAGCCCCCGCGGCCCGGTCTGTGACCAGGCCTCCTGGTGGATCAGCGCCTGATCAACCAGGCTGTTGCTGCTGGCTGCACGCAAACCAACGTACGAGCCACAGCCCGGCTGATCAGGAACTGACTTTAGGTGCTTGTCCAGTGCCAGCTTGAAGACTGCCAGGGGTCTGTTGGTAATCCCCCTTATGTGTGCTGGGAGGCAGTTGAACAGTCTCGGGCCCCTGACACTTATTGTATGGTCTCTTAACGTGCTAGTGACACCCCTGCTTTTCATTGGGGGGATGGTGCATCGTCTGCCAAGTCTTTTGCTTTCGTAGTGAGTGATTTTCGTGTGCAAGTTCGGTACTAGTCCCTCTAGGATTTTCCAGGTGTATATAATCATGTATCTCTCCCTCCTGCGTTCCAGGGAATACAGGTTTAGAAACCTCAAGCGCTCCCAGTAATTGAGGTGTTTTATCTCCGTTATGCGCGCCGTGAAAGTTCTCTGTACATTTTCTAGGTCGGCAATTTCACCTGCCTTGAAAGGTGCTGTTAGAGTGCAGCAATATTCCAGCCTAGATAGAACAAGTGACCTGAAGAGTGTCATCATGGGCTTGGCCTCCCTAGTTTTGAAGGTTCTCATTATCCATCCTGTCATTTTTCTAGCAGATGCGATTGATACAATGTTATGGTCCTTGAAGGTGAGATCCTCCGACATAATCACTCCCAGGTCTTTGACGTTGGTGTTTCGCTCTATTTTGTGGCCAGAATTTGTTTTGTACTCTGATGAAGATTTAATTTCCTCATGTTTACCATATCTGAGTAATTGAAATTTCTCATCGTTGAACTTCATATTGTTTTCTGCAGCCCACTGAAAGATTTGGTTGATGTCCGCCTGGAGCCTTGCAGTGTCTGCAATGGAAGACACTGTCATGCAGATTCGGGTGTCATCTGCAAAGGAAGACACGGTGCTGTGGCTGACATCCTTGTCTATGTCGGATATGAGGATGAGGAACAAGATGGGAGCTAGTACTGTGCCTTGTGGAACAGAGCTTTTCACCGTAGCTGCCTCGGACTTTACTCTGTTGACGACTACTCTCTGTGTTCTGTTAGTGAGGAAATTATAGATCCATCGACCGACTTTTCCTGTTATTCCTTTAGCGCGCATTTTGTGCGCTATTACGCCATGGTCACACTTGTCGAAGGCTTTTGCAAAGTCTGTATATATTACATCTGCATTCTTTTTGTCTTCTAGTGCATTTAGGACCTTGTCGTAGTGATCCAGTAGTTGAGACAGACAGGAGCGACCTGTTCTAAACCCATGTTGCCCTGGGTTGTGTAACTGATGGGTTTCTAGATGGGTGGTGATCTTGCTTCTTAGGACCCTTTCAAAGATTTTTATGATATGGGATGTTAGTGCTATTGGTCTGTAGTTCTTTGCTGTTGCTTTACTGCCCCCTTTGTGGAGTGGGGCTATGTCTGTTGTTTTTAGTAACTGAGGGACGACCCCCGTGTCCATGCTCCCTCTCCATAGGATGGAAAAGGCTCGTGATAGGGGCTTCTTGCAGTTCTTGATGAACACAGAGTTCCATGAGTCTGGCCCTGGGGCAGAGTGCATGGGCATGTCATTTATCGCCTGTTCGAAGTCATTTGGCGTCAGGATAACATCGGATAGGCTTGTGTTAATCAAATTTTGTGGCTCTCTCATAAAAAATTCATTTTGATCTTCGACTCTCAGTCTGGTTAGCGGCTTGCTAAAAACTGAGTCATATTGGGACTTGAGTAGCTCACTCATTTCCTTGCTGTCATCTGTGTAGGACCCATCTTGTTTAAGTAGGGGCCCAATACTGGACGTTGTTCTCGATTTTGATTTGGCATAGGAGAAGAAATACTTTGGGTTTCTTTCGATTTCATTTATGGCTTTTAGTTCTTCCCGCGATTCCTGACTCCTAAAGGATTCTTTTAGCTTAAGTTCGATGCTTGCTATTTCTCTGACCAGTGTCTCCCTGCGCATTTCAGATATATTGACCTCTTTTAGCCGCTCTGTTATTCTTTTCCGTCGCCTGTAAAGGGAGCGCCTGTCTCTTTCTATTTTACATCTACTCCTCCTTTTTCTTAGAGGAATAAGCCTTGTGCATACATCGAGTGCCACCGAGTTAATCTGTTCTAGGCATAAGTTTGGGTCTGTGTTGCTTAGTATATCTTCCCAGCTTATATCGGTTAGGACTTGGTTTACTTGGTCCCACTTTATGTTTTTGTTATTGAAGTTGAATTTGGTGAATGCTCCCTCGTGACTAGTCTCATTTTGTCGGTCTGGGGCTCCACGCATACATGTCTGAACCTCAATTATGTTGTGATCTGAGTATATTGTTTTTGATATTGTGACATTTCTTATCAGATCATCATTGTTAGTGAAGATGAGGTCTAGTGTATTCTCCAGTCTAGTAGGCTCTATTATTTGCTGGTTTAAATTGAATTTTGTGCAGAGATTTAAAAGCTCGTGTGAGTGTGAGTTTTCATCAGAGCTGCCTCCTGGTGTTATTACTGCAACAATATTATTTGCTATATTCCTCCATTTTAGGTGCCTTAAGTTGAAATCCCCCAGGAGCAAGATGTTGGGTGCAGGAGCTGGAAGATTTTCCAGACAGTGGTCAATTTTTAACAGCTGTTCCTGGAATTGCTGGGATGTTGCATCCGGAGGCTTGTAGACTACCACAATGACTAGGTTTTGGTTCTCGACCTTTACTGCTAAAACTTCCACTACGTCATTTGAGGCATTAAGCAGTTCTGTGCAAACAAGTGACTCTGCAATGTACAGGCCAACCCCCCCCTTTTGCCTGTTCACTCTGTCACATCTGTATAGGTTGTAACCTGGGATCCATATTTCGTTGTCCAAGTGATCCTTTATGTGGGTCTCAGTGAAAGCCGCGAACATTGCCTTTGCCTCTGCAAGCAGTCCACGGATGAAAGGTATTTTGTTGTTTGTTGCTGGCTTTAGACCCTGTATATTTGCAAAGAAGAATGTTATCGGACTGGTGGTATTGTTGGTACTGGGGGGGGATTTTTTTTCCGGCATTAGTATCTGTATCTGTTGGTTTGGAGTGGAGGCCATCGACTGTGGTTCCACTCCAGGAATGACTGGATTTGGTGTACGATTTCTGCCATTTCCTGCCAGTTTTTTTTCCTTCCTGGCACTAAAAAACCTCTCCCTCTTGAGTGGCTGTGGCTACCCAGGTTTTCCCATGGCCTGGATGTTTTGTATCTTTTTGTCCCCTTTAGATGGTATGCCTGGCAATTTAAGTTATAGCACAGTCTTTCCTGTACTGAAGAGGTACACATTTCAGGGTGAAAAAGCTTACAGGAAGGGAGTTTGCATTTTCCTGTTGTCATATGGGCATGGCATTTTCTAGGGTGGTCATAGTTGCATGTCCCATCTGTTTTTCCAGATTTCCCATGCCAGCAGATACCAAGTGCATAGTATGTGCACAGGCTTGGTTTCCGCTTGCCTTGGGTTTCTGTGACTGTATTCCCTGTTGGTGCATGTTTCCCTGTCTTACTTCTATCCTCCCTAGCACCAACAATGGAGCTCCCACCAGTTGTTTTTGGTAATTTATCCTCACTATTGCTAGTGGAGTCCTCTTGTTTGCTATTTCCTGCGGTATTTCTAGTTTGCAATATTGGTTTTATCTTATCTTTGACCTTCAAGAAACGGCGCCTCCATGTTCGAAGATGGCAGACAGTTATGTCCGAGAGAGTAGGTGCAAATCTATTAGTTTTTGTAGAGTGTGATATTTTAATTCCCTTTAATTAAATCACATTAAGTATATATAAGTCTACCTCTCCTGAATGAGCTCAGTATTTATGGAGTGGTGCATGTTACTTCAAGGTCAGGACCCGTTAAATTTAGTTTCTGTGAGCAAATTTGTTAATACACTAAATTATTTGATAAAACCTGGAAATTTTGGAATCCGTGGAATTACTGGAGAATGTCTCTTCTGATGGCTTCAAACTTTAATGATGATTACCTTAAATAAAAGGAAAGTTGCTTTAACTTTGAGCTTTGTTAATCTAAAATTACCAGCTTTATAAAATAAATTATTTTCCATGTAACAAGTACAAAATTCCCCTCAGGTCGATTTCACACTTAAATTTATTTTTAATTAACTGCAATTTCATATTTTTTTTATTAAACTGGATTTTCTTAAATAAAATAAAATCTGTTGATTTTTTTTCGTTAATAACTGCAGAGAATTTTAAACAGAATGGAACTGAAAAAAAATACTGAGAAATATTGAAAGCTAGCACTCTATAACTGCTTTAATTTTCACTCTCTAATGTATCTTAATTTCTCATCTGGTATACTGTTAGGTGAATATAATAATGGTATACGACAGCAAGAAGTTAATAAGTATGACACATGTACAACAGTTAGGTATCTTTATTATGAAACATTTCGTCTACAAAGTAACATTATTAGTAAAATACAAAGGAAGGCAGCAGAAGCAGTAGAGATGTAAAGACCATGTAATCAATCCTTTGCAGATGACACCCGAATCTGCATGACAGTGTCTTCCATTGCAGACACTGCAAGGCTCCAGGCGGACATCAACCAAATCTTTCAGTGGGCTGCAGAAAACAATATGAAGTTCAACGATGAGAAATTTCAATTACTCAGATATGGTAAACACGAGGAAATTAAATCTTCATCAGAGTACAAAACAAATTCTGGCCACAAAATAGAGCGAAACACCAACGTCAAAGACCTGGGAGTGATCATGTCGGAGGATCTCACCTTCAAGGACCATAACATTGTATCAATCGCATCTGCTAGAAAAATGACAGGATGGATAATGAGAACCTTCAAAACTAGGGAGGCCAAGCCCATGATGACACTCTTCAGGTCACTTGTTCTATCTAGGCTGGAATATTGCTGCACACTAACAGCACCTTTCAAGGAAATTGCTGACCTAGAAAATGTACAGAGAACCTTCACGGCACGCATAACGGAGATAAAACACCTCAATTACTGGGAGCGCTTGAGGTTCCTAAACCTGTATTCCCTGGAACGCAGGCGGGAGAGATACATGATTATATACACCTGGAAAATCCTAGAGGGACTAGTACCGATTATTATAATCAAATAGAGTGCTAAACCAACAAGGGTCATGCAGCACTGCAGGGGCAGAAAACAGTGTCAGGGTTATAAACAGCTAGGTGAAGAGGGGATCAGAGGTGAGGGGAGAAAAGGGCTGGAAGGGACGCTAGGGGCTACGTTTCAAAGTTTGTATAGTAAATCAGTTGCTGACAAAAGGTCAAAAAGTAATCATAAGTCTAAGGCAGAGCCGTCTGCAAGAAGGGAAGATAAGGTAAGAGCAGTAGGGCAGTGGCGCCAGTGGAGGTAAATCCTGCGAGCTCGCTGGTAAACCAGGCAATCCACAAGAAAGCGAACTCAAATAGGGACCCAACAAATCTTACAGAGAGGAATAGGGTGTTGTTCCATGAGATACCCATGTGTAATGCGAGTATGGCCGATGCGGAGACGGGAGAGTGCAGTCTCACGAGTATGGCAACTGTGGTAAGATGGTCACTAACCTAAAAGTGGTTTAATAGAGTGCAATTTGTTATGGTGCATGTCTGACCACTGTTGTTGCCAACGGCCATGAAGACGGGCAGAGATGACTACGAAATAATCCCTGAATGGAATACCTATAGGAAATCGGAAGATCATGTACAGCTGACCGTGCAGCAGCATCCGCCTGTTCCTTGCCCTGCACATCAACGTGTCCAGGAACCCAACAGAAAACGACGTCTTTGTTTTTGCTAGCCACACGGTGCAACCAAAGCTGAATCCGAAGAACCAATGTACGAGGGAAATCAGATTCTATAATAGCCTGTAAAGCACTGAGGGAATGTGAAATGATCACAAATGCTGAAGGAGACATACATGTAATGCGGAGAAGTGCTATGAGGATGGCAAACAATTCGGCAGTAAAAATACTAATTGAGTCCAACAAATGACCCTGGACAACATCGTCAGGAACACTGCTGTGAACCCAACACCATCAGAAGATTTAGAACCATCTGAATAAACAGCGACGGCATAAGCATGCGACTGGAAGTGATCAAGAAAAAGATAGTGAGAAGCAGCCATAGGACGGAAAGCTTTGGCGCATGGCAGTAGGGGAGAACAGGCATGAACCGTCGGGACCTCCCAAGGGGGAAGGGAAAAGGCAGACGCTACATGAACATTGAAGGGAGGCAACTGGAGAGAAGATGAAGTGAGTGAAGACGAAGAGAAAATGGTCGAGTGAGCAAGGGCACCGAACAAATAACGGGCTTCTACTAATAACTGAGACCAACCTATACATTGAAGGAACATGAAGCTCATGAGAGCGAACAATGTAACGAAGGCAATGAGCATCAAGACAATCAGGTAAGGGAGGAACATTCGCCTCAGCATAGAGACTTTCAACAGGAGATGAACGAAAGGCACCAAGGCATAAACGTAGACCTTGATGATGTAGGGGATCTAACTTAGAAAGAGTTGTAGGAGAAGCCACAGAATAGAGTTGGTAGCTATAATCCAGCTTGGAAATGACTAGGGTGGAATACAAATGGAGGAGAGAGTGGCGATTTGCTCCCCATGAATGATGCACAAGAATTTTAAGGACATTCAGCTGACCATGGCAAGAGGCGTTTAAAGAGGAAATGTCTGGTTTCCATGTCAACTGGCAGTCGAATAGAAGGCCAAGAAACTTGACCATATCACATTCTGGGATACGCGAGCTGTGTAAATACAATGAAATATCTGGGACAAGAGGACGTCTAGTGAAGGTAATGAAATGGGTTTTTGCACTAGAAAATTTAAGTCCATGAGAAGTGGCCCAATGCGAAACACAGTCAAATGCATCCTGAAGGGAGGCTGCTACCAGGCAACAGTCAGCACCTGTGTAAGCTATAGCAAAGTCATCCACATAAAGTGACGCCCAAACATGTGATGGAAGAACAGAAGGTAGGTCATTAATAGCCAAGAGAAAAAGGGTAGTGCTAAGGACACAACTTTGTGGGACCCCCTTGGCCTGAACAATGTCTGAGGAAAGCACGGCATCAACAAAGACATGAAAATGTCTTTAAGATAAGAAAACAGCTAAGAAGGTTGGTAGATTACCAGGGAGGCTTAAGGAGTGGGCCTGGGCTAAGATGTTATACCTCCAAGTGGTGTCATATGCCTTCTCAAGATCAAAAAAGAAGGCTAGAATGGAGTGTTTATTAGCAAAGGCATTTCGCACATACTTATCTAAGTGGAGCAAGGGGTCCGAAGTAGAGCGGCCCTTGTGAAAGCCATATAGGAGAGGAGAAAGACTACTGTGAGTCTCCAAATACCATATCAAACGTCTATTTACCAATTGTCCCATCACCTTGCAGACTACACTGGTCAGCGCAATGTGACGATAGTGAGAGGTATCAAGCCCCGAAGTGCCTGGTTTGCGAAACGGTAGTACAATGGCAGATTTCCATTGTTGGGGGATAAACCCTCGCATCCAAACAAAATTGAAAAGATGCAAAAGGACTGTAAGGGCTGTAGAATGCAGATGCTGTAGCATACAGATATGAATACCATTGGGCCCAGCTGCCGATGACCGGCAAGCAAAAAGAGTGGACTCTAGCTCTAAGAGAGTAAAAGGTACGATATATGGCTCCATCCCATTAGAAGAGAAATCCAAGGGCAATTGTTCTCTGGCAGACTTAGAAGCGAGAAACGAGGGACAGAGGTGAAGCCCTTGGGAGACATGGACAAGATAGTTCCCGATTTCCATGGCAACTTCAAGAGGTTCTGCAACACTAACACCAGCAACCCGCAAAATGGGAGCTGGGCCTGGAGCGTACTTGCCACACAACTTCCGTACCTTCTTCCAAACCGCACACATAGGGGATAATCGAGGTAACAGTAGAAACGTAGCCTTGCCGACAAGTGCACTTAGTGTCGCCCTTAGTGACTGCCCTTGATCGCTTAAAATCCAAAAGGCGGTCTGTTGTCTGATTATATCGATAACGGCCCCACGCAGCACGTTTCAAACACACTGAACAGGCACACACAGGAGACCACCAAGGCACGCATGTCTGAGAGTGCCTGCCTGAGGTTTGAGGAATAGAATGTGATGCTGCAGTCAAAACTAAGGTTGAAAACTGGTGCACCAGCTCGTCAATAGAGGACGAAAAAGGGTTCCCACAAAAAGCAGTAAGATGAGAGTATAAGTCCCAGTTCGCTAGTCTAAATTGCAAATGGGGGCTACGAGGTGGTCGGGAATACGTGGTAGAAGTAAAAAGAATAGGAAAGTGATCACTGTCATGCAAATCCGGGAGAAGAGACCAGGCATAATCGAGGGCAACTGACAAGGAACAGATAGAAAGATCGATGCAAGAGAGAGACTGTGCAATAACCAAAATAGGTGGGGGCACCCGTATTTAAAACACGAATAGGATGAGAACTGAAGTCTAACTGATCACCACAAGTCACGGTGGGACCCCTCCCCAAAGATGATGATGAGGGTTAAAATCACCCAACAAGAAGATGGGCAGCGGCAGAGAAGAGATACAGAATGCAGTATCAGAGATACAGGATGCACGGGAAGAGGAGAGATATAGAAAGTAAACTGTGTACCACTTATGCAAATAAATATGGGCTGCAATATAATGCAGCTGAGAACGGGCAAAGACTTGTTGAAACGGTATGCCAACGTGCACAAGAAGTGCACTCTCATTAAAAGTTTCATCAGGAAAGGGATCAGCAGAATGCAACAGGACATAACCTGACATGGGACAGATAACTGCTGATCGAACTTTAGGCTCTTGTAACCTGACACATACTGGGGAAAACTTAGAGAGCAACACCTGGAGCTCTCCCTGATTACCCCCTGAGACCTCAAAATATTCCATTGTAAGTAAGTCATTATTCACAAAGATAGGTACACTAAAAATGAAAAGTGATAAAAGCTACGGACTAGTAGGGTCAGTAAAGTCGATGTGTGGAGGCAATGGAAAGCACCTAAGCAAGGAGGAATCATAATGCTGTGAAGGAAAAGATTGCTGTGAGGGTTGTGGAAAACAAAAAGGGGCATAAGGAGGCACACTGGTATCCATTGAAGGTATCGTCTCCGCAGTATAGTCAGAGATAGCATCAAGTGTTTCAGTGGACGAGGAAGATGCCGATACCATGATTTCAGATATATATGAGGTACAGCAAGTAGAGATCCAGGAGGCTGTGGAAGGGACCAAAGACTTCTGAGAGGGAAGGGAGTATGAACCTGGAGAGATGTGCCGGCAGGGACAGAAGCATCCTGCAGTGGAGCAGGAGAGGAGGGAGGCTGGAAAGGGACTGGGGAAGAAGTCTGACGGGTACAGGAGAAGAGGGGACCACACAAGGGAAGGAGAACCTCTACCTTCATGTGAGAGTTAGAAAGGGGGTGAGAACTAGGCACCGAGGCCGAGAAAGAGAACTGTTGGGGAACTGTAAGCGCCAGAAGAATGCGAAGAGACTTGGGCTTATGAAATAGGTTCAACTTCGCAGGTGATAGGCACAAAGAGGTGCAGGTGTACGAGGCTTTGCAGACTGAGAAACCAGCGAGTGAGAAGATGAATAGTTTGAGGTAGGAATAGGTAAGGAGGTTTGGGTTTCAGAGGGTAAAACCACAGAAGAATTAGAGATGGGGGTGACCCCAGAATACATGGCACAAGAGGAGCTGGTAGGCAGGGGGACCGTCAAAGTTGGAGATCTCCTAGCTACTCGAGAATAAGGGACACGAGGAAGAATTCCTTGAAGGTGGAGCTGAGAGACAGCCATAGCATAAGTAAGGCCTTCGCTCTCCTTAAGACAATGGATTACTCATTCATTAAGATAGACCCAACATTGGCAGGAAAAAGAAGGATGACGTTCATTGCAATTGAGACAAGTGAGGGAAGACTGGGCAGTCAAATGTTAAGCGAGCGATGTTACTGGAAAACCGCCTCCACCCATGAGCAGGCAGGACATATGTATCCACTTTGAGAACTGGAAGGTCCTGAAGGGAAAGATCACGAGCTTGTTCTCCATTCTGAACTGTAACAATGTGAGCACCACTTTGAAGAGCGCGAAAGGATATATTTGACCAACGTGTTGTAAAACAGCTTTACCAATACTATGGTCTGAAAGATAATCAGTTGGAGATGTTGGTTGTAGGGAAAAGAATTTAATCCACTGTGTACTTGTAAACATGGTGTGTAAAGAAAGTGGGTGTCGCGTATCTGGAACGTTTAGGTGTAGTTCTGCGGGTAGCCCAACCTGATGTTAGTGGGTGATCCAAAAACCATTGCACCATATTCGAGGAAACCAGACACATAGTTAAATGCATGCAAGATAGAGATTTTGCCACCGAAGTGGCTAGTTTATTGTGCACCCCATATCCATCCTGTGGACGGTAGCGTAAGAGCATATGGATACACAAAAGGCCTAGGAACTAGGCCCCAAAGGGTTAACAGGACTACATATGGATTTATATCTACATATCTATAGTTCACTTATCTGTTACAAGCAAATTTAGGAAATTTGCTTAGTATATCTGGTATCTTATTTTCATTAATAAGATATCTTGACATGTCACATAGGTTATTATACTGTCTATCTCTGTATTCCTCAATAAGTGGACAACTAAGCACATAGTGTTCAAGAGAGTAACCATATACCTGATCACATAATTTACATTTAGTTTGAGCATCATCTGTGTGTCTCCCAAACTGCCAAAAGTACTTGCAACAAAGTCTAAGCCTGGCCACTACAACATCAGTCAGTCTGTTCACATTGCAAGTTGCACCATAAACATATCTACGTTCATGTTATCATAGTGGGTTATAGATCTACTCAGGCTTCTAACTGCAGTCCTTCATTATTAATATTATTCCTTATGCTAGACACATATATACCAAAGTTATATTCTACATTCTCCTTCTGGGTACTCTTCTTGGCTAACTTATCAACTTTATCATGAAGGAGGAAGGCAGAGGCATTAGAAGAAATGAGCGGAGCCTCACCACCTGGAGCAGGTGATGTAGCGTCACCAGCAGAAGATACAGGGGTATGGGAAAAGTCTGGAGAATGGTCCAGTAATGAAGCCGGGTCAGAACAGGATGTGGTAATAAAAAGGGGCCTGGGAGGAGGAGGGTTATCACGGAACGACGGCTCCATGATGGTGGTACTCCTTTCTTATTATATTAAAGAAAAAATGAAAGATAGAAAGAAAAAAGAGAAACAGCAGGACGGTCACTAGAAGACATGAAAGGGCCATAAGTTCCCCCTCTCATCCAAGAGGACCTCGACACCGCCAGCAGTGCAGATGCAGCATGGAACCCGTGCCATACCCTACGCTTCACGCTGGTAAACCAGCACTCCGGAATAACAACCTCACACTTACCAAGCCACCACAGCGGACAAAAGAGAGGGTGGTCGGAAACCCACCACAAAGCATACCTCCTTAATTAAGCTGCCACCTCCCATAACTGACAGGCAGCCTCTGGAGCTACACCCGTCACTTGCAGGACACCCCGCCTCACCTCTCGGAAATCCAGGAAGACAGCAGGGTGCCTCCAGATAATCAAGATTCCACGGCAAACTACACCAACTCCCGAGGAACCCCACGGAGTGGGATGAACCCCGGCACACTTCTCCCCATCTAGAAACCGTAATGCCAGAGGGGAGGACCCCAGAGGCTACAAACGGGTTGGGGAAGAGGGAAGGTTGGGAGGGGGGAGGAAAGGGAAAAAGGAGAATGGGATAAGGAAGGGAGGATTGGGGGGGGGGTAATTAGGTTCGGTCTGAGGAAGGAGACCAAAAGGTCTCATTCCTGAAACCAAGAGCCTCTTCAATATTCCAAGGAGCCCCCCCCCCTTGAATTATTATTATAATCAAGGGGGAAGCACCCCCCCCCCAGGCTTAATTGAAGAGCACAGATTTTGCAGAGAAAATATTGACGACAGGAGCGGCATGGCCCACAAGTATAGGAAGGTAATTAGGTAACGACACAAAGCTTAAGTTTCAGCTTCATGTTATTCCAGACCGTGAAGCTGAGGGACTGACCACCTCAAATGCTATTTCCCCAAGGTTGATGAACTGATTACATCATCTTCACTTCACTACTACACCTGCTGCCTCTGTATTTGACTGAAGAAGCCTACTGTGTAGACGAAACGTTTCAACAGTAAAGATACCCAACTGCTGCACATGTCTCTTAATCACCGCTATATTAATATGACCTGTCTTTGTAATACTCACTTGTGCTTTATAGTTATCTGTTTACATTAATGTTTTATCACTGATTTCATCATTGCTTAGTAGCAGCGCTGTATAGTCCTTGTGGCTTAGCGCTTCTTTTTGATTATAATAATAATAATAATCATTGCTTAGTTAATCTTAAGTTAATTTTAAGCCAGCCCGTAATGCTATGCATAGTATAAGTGGCTTTGGCATACTGCTCTTATCTGTATTTTTTTGTACCTCTGTATGTGTGCACAAATTGGAAAATAAAAAAATAAATAAATAAATCATCAAATTATCAGTATTTTATATCATTTTCAACATGCGTGGCGACATTTTTCTACTTCGGTATTTATGTACCGAGAGTACACTTATTAATAAAACCAATAACCCACAGTTTAAAAATAAAATTTAGAACGACTGGTAGGTCCGCTATATTAATTCCCATTTTAGGGAACAAAGTGTTTTTGATTGATGGTTGCCGATAAACTTTAAAGTCATGAAAATAACTTTATAATGCTTACAGTATGACAGCAGCAAAGTTGAGAAGACTAATACGGAGCTGTGGTTGACGGTGCTTCTCTCCGTCAAGGACCAACATTAAACTGAGTGTTGCTGCTGGGCTGCCGACTGACGCGTCTCCTGCAGTTATCACTTTACTATTTTTTAAAGACTTCTTAGAACAATTTATAGTTATGTTGCATAATCTGCGTTATGTAGGGTGCAATTCATGCCTTGGAGAAGAGGTTGCTCAGATGAATAAGCTATTTAGAAGAAAATGGAGTAAGATACGAGGGTATGATGAAGGTGAGTTTAGTGGTTCTGGGTCATTATGTCTAGGCAGAAAAGGTAGAAATAAATATGCTGAAAATTTTAATAATTTCCCTGTGATTTGACTGGTAACTGATAGGAAAGTAATCTTTATATAATAATGCAGGTGTGTGGTGATGATCAAACTTGAAAGGGGGAACCAACACGTCCCCTACAATTTCCTTCCCCTCAAGGAGGGTTCCTTGATGTTGGTGAGGGGCTCTTGATTTAGGGAATTGGATCTGTGCTCCAGTTCCCCGAATTAAGCCTGAATGCCTTCCACATCCCCCCCCCATCCAGGCGCTGTATAGTCCTCCGGGTTTAGCGCTTCCCCCTTGATTATAATAATAATAATACAATTTCCTTATTTATTGTAATTAGTTAATTAAGTAAAATATAATTATTGTAATATTGGAAAAATAATATTCTGATAAGGAAAATGTATCAGACACCTGGAAATATCATTATATTTCTGTGGGTGGTACTCAAAGGATTACAGAGGTACATAATGGGTCCAGGGACTGAGCCTCAAAGTTTTGATAGCTGAACAAGGTACAAAGGTAATGAACTCAGGCAGATCTGGTCACAATCATGACCAGGTTACAAGCTTATGAATCATCTACATGTCTATACATGGTTTTAATCATGAACAAATTATAAAATAATGAGCCATTCACATGTCCACACCCGGTCACAACTGTAATGAGTTATTAGTGCAAATATTAACTGGGTCACACACACACACACATAATAATGCTTTATTTTCAGGAGCAAAGTCAGGGTATTTCTCCAGAATGGTCTGTAATATACCACTGTGGATAAAATACTTAGACATATCTTGAACATTTCTGAGTGAGTTGTTTCTAAATTCATTAATTTTATCACACTCCAGTACATAATGACGCAAGGTGTGACAATAGTCCATCTGGCAAAGTTTACATTTCGTTTGATCTACATCTGGTGGTGGTGATTTAACCTGCCATAGATACTTATAACCCAGCCGGAGCCGGGCACTAGTGACATCCAAGAGTCTGCTTATTTTGTTGGATGCACCATAGACATGTGGCTCCTCCTGCATGATAGAATGATGATAGATGGACTGACTGGTGTCAATCTCCCTGAATCTAAAGTCAGTAAAATTCAGTTGAAGTTCTTTTCGTATTATTGTTCTCAAACTGCTAACTGACAACCCAAGATTGTAATCTACTCCCTCTTTGAGAGCATACAACTTAGCCATTTCATCAGTTCTATCATGTGTCAGAAGCCAGACACAGGTATGGTAAGATTGTGGACAGTGGAGTCAGAGTGCACATGTGGCTTCCATCTCAAATTGGTCTTCAATTTGAGATGGAAGCCACATGTGCACTCTGACTCCACTGTCCACAATCTTACCATACCTGTGTCTGGCTTCTGACACAAGCATGCCACAATTTATACTTGAGAGCATTTATGGATGACAGAGAATCAGTTACAAATAAAGTGTCAACCTCAGATACTTGGACGCATTTGAGTGCAAGGAGTATGGCAAACAGTTCGTTTTGAAAGGTAGAGGCCCAGTTATTGATGCGTGCTCCAATTTCTTTATGAGAGCCATCACTCTGTACGACAACAGCAGCACTACCAGCTGCATAAGTGGATTGGTGAAGAGAACCATCAACGTAAATAAAAATTTGTGAAAGAGTGTGCTGCGTGACTCAGTTATCAATACAGCTTAAGGCCTCTTGTTTGGCTTCTAGGCGAAGCTTTGGTTGTGATTTAAGTAGTAGTTTTTTTTGGGGGGAGGGGGGGGATGGAGGGATGATTGTTTGGAATGGGGTAATATTCCATGCAGCAGAGAAGTGCCGCTGTTGCCTTATTTGACAAAAATCATATATCTGGTTCATGCGGAGGTCGGTTCCAGTTTTTTCGATCCATCTGGAAGGATGTTCACCAGTGCTGAGGAAAGTTTGGAGGGCTTCTGTGCAGGAGTTTGAATGGGCTTGCCTGAGCATATTAACCCCAATTAGGATATTTCTTTCAGTAACACGATCTCTGATGCTTGGAATATCAAGTTCTTCACGCATATTTAAAATTTTAGCAGTACGAGGGCATCCTAGGATGATCCTCATTGCTTCGTTCTGCAGTTTTTCCAGCCCTTCAAGATTCCAGTCAGACACAAGAGCAAGTAGTGGCGCAGCATAATCAACCAATGATCTATTATAAGCAAGATACATAATTTTTACAATTTTAACATTAGCACCATACCTGGGGTGAAAACCTGCCACAACTTTAAGTGCTCTCAGTCTTTCTTTGTATTGGCGACAAAGTCTCGTTACAACAGGTCCAAATAGTGGGAACTCAAAGCCTAGGTACCTGTATCTGGTTACATATTCTAGAAGAGACCCATCATGTAACTGGATATTGTGAGCTGCGCCTCTCTGTTGAGGAGGACGCCTATTGAGTATCTGTTTTATCAGTAGAGATTATCAACCCCAGGTCCTGACACGAGGCTCGTGCATGATTAAGAATGCTTTGGGTGTTGGAAAAGCCGGTGGTGTGAATCATTATATCATCAGCAAAACTAATCATATAATGATGGGGCTGACTAGGCAAAGCATTAAATAAAGCATTAATTAGAACATTGATTAGGGTGGGACTGAGTACACCTCCCTGGAGTTTACCTGGAGAGAGTTTCGGGGGTCAACGCCCCCGCGGCCCGGTCTGTGACCAGGCCTCCTGGTGGATCAGCGCCTGATCAACCAGGCTGTTGCTGCTGGCTGCACGCAAACCAACGTACGAGCCACAGCCCGGCTGATCAGGAACTGACTTTAGGTGCTTGTCCAGTGCCAGCTTGAAGACTGCCAGGGGTCTGTTGGTAATCCCCCTTATGTGTGCTGGGAGGCAGTTGAACAGTCTCGGGCCCCTGACACTTATTGTATGGTCTCTTAACGTGCTAGTGACACCCCTGCTTTTCATTGGGGGGATGGTGCATCGTCTGCCAAGTCTTTTGCTTTCGTAGTGAGTGATTTTCGTGTGCAAGTTCGGTACTAGTCCCTCTAGGATTTTCCAGGTGTATATAATCATGTATCTCTCCCTCCTGCGTTCCAGGGAATACAGGTTTAGAAACCTCAAGCGCTCCCAGTAATTGAGGTGTTTTATCTCCGTTATGCGCGCCGTGAAAGTTCTCTGTACATTTTCTAGGTCGGCAATTTCACCTGCCTTGAAAGGTGCTGTTAGGGTGCAGCAATATTCCAGCCTAGATAGAACAAGTGACCTGAAGAGTGTCATCATGGGCTTGGCCTCCCTAGTTTTGAAGGTTCTCATTATCCATCCTGTCATTTTTCTAGCAGATGCGATTGATACAATGTTATGGTCCTTGAAGGTGATGATAAATTAGACACATGTGCAACTCTTGGGTATCTTTATTGAGGAAACGTTTCGCCACACAGTGGCTTCATCAGTCCATACATAGGAGAAACTTGAAGAACAGGAGGAGAATGAGGTAATCAGTCCCTCAACCTTGAGTCGATGTGTTCAGTCCATCAATCTTGAGTAGAATACGGCAGATGAGCGGAGAAGCAGCTTATAAACCGTATGGCAGGCAGAGGTGTATTTGTTCAGTCATAGGTATACCCAAGAGTCTGTTCTCTGAACCATTCATCTACAAACCTGTCAGACACTGCAACTTCTTGGGATCTTAATACTTAGGAATTCTTCGCTTGCCTAATTCTTGGGCACAACCTACTTCCACATTGAACAAATGTGACACCACCTATGACTGCTGCACCTCTCCTGCCATACGGTTTATAAGCTGCTTCTCCGCTCATCTGCCGTATTCTACTCAAGATTGATGGACTGAACACATCGACTCAAGGTTGAGGGACTGATTACCTCATTCTCCTCCTGTTCTTCAAGTTTCTCCTATGTATGGACTGATGAAGCCACTGTGTGGCGAAACGTTTCCTCAATAAAGATACCCAAGAGTTGCACATGTGTCTAATTTATCAACATTGACCAGGCCTCCTGGTGGATCAGAGCCTGATCAACCAGGCTGTTGCTGCTGGTAACCAGGAAAATCAGAAACAACAGAAATACTCCTGATAGATCACCTCACCCGATCAGTAGAAGAGTGGTGGCGAAGTACTTCTACAAACTTTAGCCTACACCAGGTAAGCTTAATAATCCCAGGAGTAGAATTAAAGCAAATCAGACCCAAGGAAACTGAAGTTTAGCCTCAGCCCGCTAGATGGTAGTGCCGGCAGTAACACGTTAATGGTTCCTGGGTGTCTGAACAACCATAACCCCCACTTTTTTAAAGTTATTAAGGCCTTCCCCTCAAGGAAGGTTCCTTGATGTTGGTGAGGGGCTCTTGATTTAGGGAATTGGATCTGTGCTCCAGTTCCCCGAATTAAGCCTGAATGCCTTCCACATCCCCCCCCCAGGCGCTGTATAATCCTCCGGGTTTAGCGCTTCCCCTTGATTATAATAATAATATTAAGGCCTTCTCCCTCACAATATGTGTACAAGATTATCGTCGCAGGAGAAAAAAACATGACGTACTGGGACAACGGACCGACGGACCAGGCCTGGTAGGGTGGCCTGGTGGCTAAAGCTCTTGCCTCACACACGGAGGGCCCGGGTTCGATTCCCGGCGGGTGGAAACATTTCGACGAGTTTCCTTACACCCGTTGTCCTGTTCACCTAGCAGCAAATAGGTACTCGAGTGTTAGTCGACTGGTGTGGGTCGTATCCTGGGGGACAAGATTAAGGAAATAAGTTAGTCCTCGATGACGCATTGACTTTCTTGGGTTATCCTGGGTGGCTAACCCTCCGGCTTTAAAAATCCGAAGAAAATCTTATCTGATCGAGTGTAATCGTGGCTGATAGAAATATTATCGATGGAGATTCTTCACTACATGACAAGTGAAGAGGCAATACATTTAGCGATGATGTGGATGAAAAAAATAGAAGGCTTTAATGAATAAGATGCCATATTGCCTACCACATATATCAAATAATAATTAATGTACGTTTCCCAGTGTGTATTACCCAACACTACACATAAGGTAGTTACGTATTGGCCAATATTAGTTTGCCTTTCTGTTGGAAAGCGTTAGGATAATAGTCTGGTAATTAAAATGTTCTTCAGTTATTGAAATGATATATTCAATAGTTTACAATTGTATTTGAAAAATAGTAGACCAATAATTACTTAACGCTGTCAAGCCTAAATAACGTCTTTATAATTATGTAGTCCACTCAATTAGCCAAATTTATTGGCATAATTTTTATAAATATATATGAACCATATGTACCTAATCTACAGGTCACTGGTTCGTAAGCTAAGAACTAATTTCATTCTATTTCCCGTTTGATATACTACCTGGAGTTTACCTGGAGAGAGTTCCGGGGGTCAACGCCCCCGTGGCCCGGTCTGTGACCAGGCCTCCTGGGGGATCAGAGCCTGATCAACCAGGCTGTTGCTGCTGGCTGCACGCAAACCAACGTACGAGCCACAGCCCGGCTGGTCAGGAACTGACTTTAGGTACTTGTCCAGTGCCAGCTTGAAGACAGCCAGGGGTCTGTTGGTAATCCCCCTTATGTGTGCTGGGAGGCAGTTGAACTAACCTTCATGAGTTGTATACATATTAAAGTAACCACGAACAAGAGTTTATAAATGGTTATAACAAACTGCAGCTAGCCGGAAATCGAACCTGTGTTATTTCATCAAATCCTGTCACATGAAGTGAACTACAAAATAGATTTTGAAATGCTTAACAATTTGCAAACAAGCGAAATTATTTACAAACATTATCTCTCAGTCCACAGCAAGATCCGAACCTACACACTCTGCATCGAAGGGATGCTGAAAACTTGTCGCCCACTTAAAAATCCCAAGTTGAAAAGTGTTTAAAATGGGCAAAGAAGTACTCTACCGTCACTGCAGATGACTGAAAATCGGCAAGTCAGTCAGTTTGATAATCAAGGATTTTTTTTTTTTAGCAATATGTTACATTATTATTGATTTGAATGTTCGACAAAAATTTGTGTGGAAGGCTTCAACATTTTTCATGCCTACAAACGTCTGTCTTACTTTCGTTGCAAATTTGTTTCAGTGATGAATCGGTGTTTCAAGTAACGTGTATGACAAATATTAGTTTATAAGAAGGCGTGTTACTGAGGAATTACATCCTGAATGTGTGGCGAACACCTTTTAAACATCTAACATCTGTGATAGTCTGGTCTATAATTAGTAGCAAATGTACAATAGGCTGTGTATTGATCCCTCAAGGGAGGTTCCTTAACGCTGGTGAGGGGCTCTTGATCTAGGGAATTGGATCCGTGATCCCTGGAGTTTACCTGGAGTTTACCTGGAGAGAGTTCCGGGGGTCAATGCCCCCGCGGCCCGGTCTGTGACCAGGCCTCCTGGTGGATCAGAGCCTGATCAACCAGGCTGTTGCTGCTGGCTGCACGCAAACCAACGTACGAGCCACAGCCCGGCTGATCAGGAACCGACTTGAGGTGCTTGTCCAGTGCCAGCTTGAAGACTGCCAGGGGTCTGTTGGTAATCCCCCTTATGTATGCTGGGAGGCAGTTGAACAGTCTCGGGCCCCTGACACTTATTGTATGGTCTCTTAACGTGCTAGTGACACCCCTGCTTTTCATTGGGGGATGTTGCATCGTCTGCCAAGTCTTTTGCTTTCGTAGTGAGTGATTTTCGTGTGCAAGTTCGGTACTAGTCCCTCTAGGATTTTCCAGGTGTATATAATCATGTATCTCTCCCTCCTGCGTTCCAGGGAATACAGGTTTAGGAACCTCAAGCGCTCCCAGTAATTGAGGTGTTTTATCTCCGTTATGCGCGCCGTGAAGGTTCTCTGTACATTTTCTAGGTCAGCAATTTCACCTGCCTTGAAAGGTGCTGTTAGTGTGCAGCAATATTCCAGCCTAGATAGAACAAGTGACCTGAAGAGTGTCATCATGGGCTTGGCCTCCCTAGTTTTGAAGGTTCTCATTATCCATCCTGTCATTTTTCTAGCAGATGCGATTGATACAATGTTATGGTCCTTGAAGGTGAGATCCTCCGACATGATCACTCCCAGGTCTTTGACGTTGGTGTTTCGCTCTATTTTGTGGCCAGAATTTGTTTTGTACTCTGATAAAGATTTAATTTCCTCGTGTTTACCATATCTGAGTAATTGAAATTTCTCATCGTTGAACTTCATATTGTTTTCTGCAGCCCACTGAAAGATTTGGTTGATGTCCGCCTGGAGCCTTGCAGTGTCTGCAATGGAAGACACTGTCATGCAGATTCGGGTGTCATCTGCAAAGGAAGACACGGTGCTGTGGCTGACATCCTTGTCTATGTCGGATATGAGGATGAGGAACAAGATGGGAGCGAGTACTGTGCCTTGTGGAACAGAGCTTTTCACCGTAGCTGCCTCGGACTTTACTCTGTTGACGACTACTCTCGGTGTTCTGTTAGTTTTAGTTTAATATGTTTATTATGCACCCCATACCCATCCTGTGGGCGGTAGTCAAAAGATTACAGAGGTACATAATTGGTCCAGGGACTGGACTCCAAAGTTTTGATAGCTGAGCAAGTTACAGAGGTAATGAACTCACAATTTACAAAGGTAATGAACTCACAATTTACAAAGGTAATGAACTCCAGGTAGGTCTAGTCACAATCATGAAAAGTTACAAAGGTATTTACAGATTACAGAGGTACGTAATGGGTCCAGGGACTGGGCCCCAAAGTTGTGATGGCTGAACTAGTTCTGTTAGTGAGGAAATTATAGATCCATCGACTGACTTTTCCTGTTATTCCTTTAGCACATTGGTCTTCAGATGCATGATAGAACTGATAAACTGGCTAAGCTGTATGCTTTCAAAGAGGGAGTAGATTACAATCTTGGCTTGTCAGGTAGTAGTTTGAGAACAATAATACGAAAAGAACTTCAGCTGAATTTTATGGACTTAAGGCTCAGGGAGATTGACACCAGTGAGTCCATCTATCATCATTCTATCATGCAGGAGGAGCCACATGTCTATGGTGCATCCAACAAAATAAGCAGACTCTTGGATGTCACTACCGCCCGGCTCCGGCTGGGTTACAAGTATCTTTGGCAGGTTAAATCACCACCACCAGATGTAGACCAAACGAAATGTAAACTTTGCCAGATGGATTATTGTCACACCTTGCGTCATTATGTACTGGAGTGTGATAAAATTAATGAATTTAGAAACAACTCACTCAGAAGTGTTCAAGAAA